>NC_069499.1:1510908576-1511211076 GCF_027579735.1 Bombina bombina | reverse complement strand
CCAGTTTTCTCCTGGCTCTTTCATCCAGTTTGGAGCGACGTCCTGATCCAGAGAGGGTCTGTGTTGTACCAAATACCTTCCACTTCTTAATAATAGACGTCACTGTGCTTCTAGGCATCAATAAAGCCTTTAATATTTCCTTGTATTCATCTCCTATGTGCCTGTCCACAACTTTATCCAGGAGATCTTTTGACAGTGCCTTGCCACCCATAGTTGATTGTTTGCTTCAGTTGCACTACCAGGGACTGAGATGCTCCAGGAAAGCTCTTTTCATGCTGAGCTAACCAATATGCCCACAGCTGATCACAGTTGAAGGTCAAATGGCTTTGTGTGTGCCATTGAGAAGCTGATTAGCTACACCTGATTGAGTTTACAAGTAATTTTAGGAGGGGTGATCCTATTTCCAACTCAGTGATTCTGTTTTTGAATTGTCTTACTTTTTGCATAACATGTTGGTGTCTTTCACTTGGATTTTATAAGTTGCACTGAGTAATTATAACTGGATAAACAAAAACTATGTCTTTATTTAAGACTGCACAACAACAAAATGTGATTATTTTCAAGGGGGGGGGGGTGATTCTTTTCAATACCCACTGTATATAGGGTTAGCCATGAAAAGTCTGCCACAATATTCCAAGCTAAATTTCATGAAAAGGGGACAAAATAAATAATGGAAGTATAATGCAAAGTTTATATTACAATCACAATACGTTTCTGCCCCTTTAACTCTGTCTGTGCTTTTTAAGATAACTTTCTATTTTCAGACTGATTAGAACATATGTTTGTTTCCCATAAAACCCGGCTGCAGTATCTTGCACTGTGCTACTATGCAAACAAGAGCTGAGAATAAACTCACTACTCCGGGAGTATTTGCTTTGGAAGAAGTTAGATAATTTCAGAGAAACAGGTGGCATTTCTACACAATGTAACACCATGATATATGTACAGTAAATTGTACGTAATTCTGTTTTGCACAGTAAAGTCAAAATTAAACTTTCATGATTCAGACAGATAATGCAATTTTAGAAGATTTGCATAATTATCAAATGCTTGATAAAAAGACAATGCAATAGCACTTAGTCTGAACTTCAATTGAGTAGTAGATTTTTTTTCTGACAAATTTTAAAGTTATGTCTATTTCCACTCCCCCTGTATCATGTGACAGCTATCAGCCAATCACAAATGCATATACGTATATTCTATTAATTATTGCACATGCTCAGTAGGAGCTGGTGACTCAAAAAGTGTAAATATAAAAACATAATTTATGTAAGAACTTACCTGATAAATTCATTTCTTTCATATTAACAAGAGTCCATGAGCTAGTGACGTATGGGATATACATTCCTACCAGGAGGGGCAAAGTTTCCCAAACCTTAAAATGCCTATAAATACACCCCTCACCACACCCACAAATCAGTTTAACGAATAGCCAAGAAGTGGGGTGATAAGAAAAAAAGTGCGAAGCATATAAAATAAGGAATTGGAATAATTGTGCTTTATACAAAAAAATCATAACCACCACAAAAAAGGGTGGGCCTCATGGACTCTTGTTAATATGAAAGAAATGAATTTATCAGGTAAGTTCTTACATAAATTATGTTTTCTTTCATGTAATTAACAAGAGTCCATGAGCTAGTGACGTATGGGATAATGACTACCCAAGATGTGGATCTTTCCACACAAGAGTCACTAGAGAGGGAGGGATAAAATAAAGACAGCCAATTCCTGCTGAAAATAATCCACACCCAAAATAAAGTTTAACAAAAAACATAAGCAGAAGATTCAAACTGAAACCGCTGCCTGAAGAACTTTTCTACCAAAAACTGCTTCAGAAGAAGAAAATACATCAAAATGGTAGAATTTAGTAAAAGTATGCAAAGAGGACCAAGTTGCTGCTTTGCAGATCTGGTCAACCGAAGCTTCATTCCTAAACGCCCAGGAAGTAGATACTGACCTAGTAGAATGAGCTGTAATTCTCTGAGGCGGAATTTTACCCGACTCAACATAGGCAAGATGAATTAAAGATTTCAACCAAGATGCCAAAGAAATGGCAGAAGCTTTCTGGCCTTTCCTAGAACCGGAAAAGATAACAAATAGACTAGAAGTCTTACGGAAAGATTTCGTAGCTTCAACATAATATTTCAAAGCTCTAACAACATCCAAAGAATGCAACGATTTCTCCTTAGAATTCTTAGGATTAGGACATAATGAAGGAACCACAATTTCTCTACTAATGTTGTTGGAATTCACAACTTTAGGGTAAAAATTCAAAAGAAGTTCGCAACACCGCCTTATCCTGATGAAAAATCAGAAAAGGAGACTCACAAGAAAGAGCAGATAATTCAGAAACTCTTCTAGCAGAAGAGATGGCCAAAAGGAACAAAACTTTCCAAGAAAGTAATTTAATGTCCAATGAATGCATAGGTTCAAACGGAGGAGCTTGAAGAGCTCCCAGAACCAAATTCAAACTCCAAGGAGGAGAAATTGACTTAATGACAGGTTTTATACGAACCAAAGCTTGTACAAAACAATAAATATCAGGAAGAATAGCAATCTTTCTGTGAAAAAGAACAGAAAGAGCGGAGATTTGTCCTTTCAAAGAACTTGCGGACAAACCCTTATCTAAACCATCCTGAAGAAACTGTAAAATTCTCGGTATTCTAAAAGAATGCCAAGAAAAATGATGAGAAAGACACCAAGAAATATAAGTCTTCCAGACTCTATAATATATCTCTCGAGATACAGATTTACGAGCCTGTAACATAGTATTAATCACGGAGTCAGAGAAACCTCTTTGACCAAGAATCAAGCATTCAATCTCCATACCTTTAAATTTAAGGATTTCAGATCCGGATGGAAAAAAGGACCTTGCGACAGAAGGTCTGGTCTTAACGGAAGAGTCCATGGTTGGCAAGATGCCATCCGGACAAGATCCGCATACCAAAACCTGTGAGGCCATGCCGGAGCTATTAGCAGAACAAACGAGCATTCCCTCAGAATCTTGGAGATTACTCTTGGAAGAAGAACTAGAGGCGGAAAGATATAGGCAGGATGATACTTCCAAGGAAGTGATAATGCATCCACTGCCTCCGCCTGAGGATCCCGGGATCTGGACAGATACCTGGGAAGTTTCTTGTTTAGATGAGAGGCCATCAGATCTATCTCTGGGAGCCCCCACATTTGAACAATGTGAAGAAATACCTCTGGGTGAAGAGACCATTCGCCCGGATGCAACGTTTGGCGACTGAGATAATCCGCTTCCCAATTGTCTACACCTGGGATATGAACCGCAGAGATTAGACAGGAGCTGGATTCCGCCCAAACCAAAATTCGAGATACTTCTTTCATAGCCAGAGGACTGTGAGTCCCTCCTTGATGATTGATGTATGCCACAGTTGTGACATTGTCTGTCTGAAAACAAATGAACGATTCTCTCTTCAGAAGAGGCCAAAACTGAAGAGCTCTGAAAATTGCACGGAGTTCCAAGATATTGATCGGTAATCTCACCTCCTGAGATTCCCAAACTCCTTGTGCCGTCAGAGATCCCCACACAGCTCCCCCAACCTGTGAGACTTGCATCTGTTGAAATTACAGTCCAGGTCGGAAGAACAAAAGAAGCCCCCTGAATTAAACGAAGGTGATCTGTCCACCACGTTATAGAGTGTCGAACAATCGGTTTTAAGATATTAATTGATATATCTTCGTGTAATCCCTGCACCATTGGTTCAGCATACAGAGCTGAAGAGGTCGCATGTGAAAACGAGCAAAGGGGATCGCGTCCGATGCAGCAGTCATAAGACCTAGAATTTCCATGCATAAGGCTACCGAAGGGAATGATTGAGACTGAAGGTTTCGACAAGCTGTAATCAATTTTAGACGTCTCTTGTCTGTTAAAGACAGAGTCATGGACACTGAATCTATCTGGAAACCCAGAAAGGTTACCCTTGTTTGAGGAATCAAAGAACTTTTTGGTAAATTGATCCTCCAACCATGATCTTGAAGAAACAACACAAGTCGATTCGTATGAGACTCTGCTAAATGTAAAGACTGAGCAAGTACCAAGATATCGTCCAAATAAGGAAATACCACAATACCCTGTTCTCTGATTACAGACAGAAGGGCACCGAGAATCTTTGTGAAAATTCTTGGAGCTGTAGCAAGGCCAAACGGTAGAGCCACAAATTGGTAATGCTTGTCTAGAAAAGAGAATCTCAGGAACTGATAATGATCTGGATGAATCGGAATATGCAGATATGCATCCTGTAAATCTATTGTGGACATATAATTCCCTTGCTGAACAAAAGGCAATATAGTCCTTACAGTTACCATCTTGAACGTTGGTATCCTTACATAACGATTCAATAATTTTAGATCCAGAACTGGTCTGAAGGAATTCTCCTTCTTTGGTACAATGAAGAGATTTGAATAAAACCCCTATCCCCTGTTCCGGAACTGGAACTGGCATAATTACTCAGCCAACTCTAGATCTGAAACCACAATTCAGAAATGCTTGAGCTTTCACTGGATTTACTGGGACACGGGAAAGAAAAAATCTCTTTGCAGGAGGTCTCATCTTGAAACCAATTCTGTACCCTTCTGAAACAATGTTCTGAATCCAAAGATTGTGAACAGAATTGATCCAAATTTCTTTGAAAAAACGTAACCTGCCCCCTACCAGCTGAACTGGAATGAGGGCCGTACCTTCATGTGAACTTAGAAGCAGGCTTTGCCTTTCTAGCAGGCTTGGATTTATTCCAGACTGGAGATGGTTTCCAAACTGAAACTGCTCCTGAGGACGAAGGATCAGGCTTTTGTTCTTTGTTGAAACGAAAGGAACGAAAACGATTGTTAGCCCTGTTTTTACCTTTAGACTTTTTATCCTGTGGTAAAAAAGTTCCTTTCCCACCAGTAACAGTTGAAATAATAGAATCCAACTGAGAACCAAATAATTTGTTTCCCTGGAAAGAAATGGAAAGTAGAGTTGATTTAGAAGCCATATCAGCATTCCAGGTCTTAAGCCATAAAGCTCTTCTGGCTAAGATAGCCAGAGACATAAACCTAACATCAACTCTAATAATATCAAAAATGGCATCACAGATGAAATTATTAGCATGCTGGAGAAGAATAATAATATCATGAGAATCACGATTTGTTACTTGTTGCGCTAGAGTTTCCAACCAAAAAGTTGAAGCTGCAGCAACATCAGCCAATGATATAGCAGGTCTAAGAAGATTACCTGAACATAGATAAGCTTTTCTTAGAAAAGATTCAATTTTTCTATCTAAAGGATCCTTAAACGAGGTACCATCTGACGTAGGAATGGTAGTACGATTAGCAAGGGTAGAAATAGCCCCATCAACTTTAGGGATTTTGTCCCAAAATTCTAACCTGTCAGGCGGAACAGGATATAATTGCTTAAAACGTTTAGAAGGAGTAAATGAATTACCCAATTTATCCCATTCCTTGGAAATTACTGCAGAAATAGCATTAGGAACAGGAAAGACTTCTGGAATAACCGCAGGAGCTTTAAAAACCTTATCCAAACGTATAGAATTAGTATCAAGAGGACTAGAATCCTCTATTTCTAAAGCAATTAGTACTTCTTTAAGTAAAGAGCGAAATAAATTCCATCTTAAATAAATATGAAGATTTATCAGCATCAATCTCTGAGATAGAATCCTCTGAACCAGAAGAGTCCAAAGAATCAGAATGATGGTGTTCATTTAAAAATTCATCTGTAGAGAGAGAAGATTTAAAAGACTTTTTACGTTTACTAGAAGGAGAAATAACAGACAAAGCCTTCTTTATGGATTCAGAAACAAAATCTCTTATGTTATCAGGAACATTCTGCACCTTAGATGTTGAGGGAACTGCAACAGGCAATGGTACATCACTAAAGGAAATATTATCGGCTTTAACAAGTTTGTCATGACAATTATTACAAACAACAGCTGGAGGAATAGCTACCAAAAGTTTACAGCAGATACACTTAGCTTTGGTAGATCCAGCAGGCAGTGGTTTTCCTGTAGTATCTTCTGGCTCAGATGCAACGTGAGACATCTTGCAATATGTAAGAGAAAAAACAACATATAAAGCAAAATAGATCAAATTCCTTATAAGACAGTTTCAGGAATGGGAAAAAAATGCCAAACATCAAGCTTCTAGCAACCAGAAGCAAATGAAAAATGAGACTGAAATAATGTGGAGACAAAAGCGACGCCCATATTTTTTAGCGCCAAATAAGACGCCCACATTATTTGGCGCCTAAATGCTTTTGGCGCCAAAAATGACGCCACATCCGGAACGCCGACATTTTTGGCGCAAAATAACGTCAAAAAATGACGCAACTTCCGGCGACAGTATGACGCCGGAAACGGAAAAGAATTTTTGCGCCAAAAAAGTCCGCGCCAAGAATGACGCAATAAAATGAAGCATTTTCAGCCCCCGCGAGCCTAACAGCCCACAGGGAAAAAAGTCAAATTTTTGAGGTAAGAAAAAATATGATAATTCAATGCATAATCCCAAATATGATATGACTGTCTGGAAATAAGGAAAGTTGAACATTCTGAGTCAAGGCAAATAAATGTTTGAATACATATATTTAGAACTTTATAAATAAAGTGCCCAACCATAGCTTAGAGTGTCACAGAAAATAAGACTTACTTACCCCAGGACACTCATCTACATGTTTGTAGAAAGCCAAACCAGTACTGAAACGAGAATCAGTAGAGGAAATGGTAAATATAAGAGTATATCGTCGATCTGAAAAGGGAGGTAAGAGATGAATCTCTACGACCGATAACAGAGAACCTTATGAAATAGACCCCGTAGAAGGAGATCACTGCATTCAATAGGCAATACTCTCCTCACATCCCTCTGACATTCACTGCACGCTGAGAGGAAAACCGGGCTCCAACTTGCTGCGGAGCGCATATCAACGTAGAATCTAGCACAAACTTACTTCACCACCTCCCTTGGAGGCAAAGTTTGAAAAACTGATTTGTGGGTGTGGTGAGGGGTGTATTTATAGGCATTTTAAGGTTTGGGAAACTTTGCCCCTCCTGGTAGGAATGTATATCCCATACGTCACTAGCTCATGGACTCTTGTTAATTACATGAAAGAAAAGACTGTGCACATTTTGTTAATGGATTTATATTGGAAAGTTGTTTAAAATCTAAATCATGAAAGTTTAATTTTGACTTGAGTGACCCTTTAACTTTGTTTTCTTAGTATGCATAACTAGGTAGGCTCAGGAGCAGCAATGTACTACAGGGAGCTAGCTGGTGATTGGTGGCTACACACATATGCTTCTTGATATTGGTTTACCAGATGTGTTTAGCTAGGTCCCAGTAGTGCATTGCTGCTTTGGAGCAGTCTTTAACTGTGTGTTTAATCCCTCTGCAGGGGTTAAATGAATAGTTATAGGCAAGCAATAGTGCAATAATATAATTCTCTTACACATCAGAGCATTTCCTTTTTTACATTTTTATATCCCTTTTATATAAGTTTTAGAAGGCACCAAAAACTCCAAGAACCTACAAAGTGTTTGTGCACACATATTCTGGTTATATATGCATAGGCAGATTATCGTTCCTCTGAAGTTGGTTTACAAAATACACAAAAGATTGTATAACGAATAAAAAGTGGAACAGTTTCTGTGTGTCAGACATGTTGCCGGGACACCTTTCTGAAAGGCAGAGCAAAAATCTACAACTAACTAATTCCCAAAAATCGTATGCGACATACAAATGATCATTTGCTACCCACCGCTATAGACAACGCACACGTGGGTGCACGCTAGCACATGAGAGCGCTCATATAAAGAGGAAAAGAAAGTATAGTTTCCAATTTTGAGTACAGTATTAAAGTTGAGTGTGGGTAATGTGTCATAGTACAAGGGCAGAAGATTCTAATGCTTATTTCTACCAAACACTTTCTATTATAACAATTATGAATGCATAAAAGCGAATTATAAAATAATCTACCGATTTGCAACAGCTGTAAGATCCCACAGTGCACTCGAAGGGAGTAAAGAAATAGTAATATCAAGGCAACAAACTGCTACTTATCACGTTAGGAGAGAAAATGTCTGGCACATCAAATCACTTTTGTTATTGAAATCGGTTTATCCTTTGTATAAAACTTCATATCAGGTGTTATTATTATCGGTTATTTGTAGAGCGCAAACAGATTTCGCAGCGCTATAAACAAATGCGGAGTACAACAAAACAATTATATGGATCAAATGGGTAGAGGGCCCTGCCAAGAGTTGCACTGTTGTGGTCAGCTCTTAAGAAGATGATCTACAAACAGCTGGACTCTTGGGCTTACATGCTAAGGGGGTTCAGGGGATAGCGATGGAGGAGAGGAACTGATAAAAAGAAAGGTTAGTGTAGGTTGTATGTATCCCTGAACAGTAGAGTCTTTAGGGAGCGCTTGAAGCTTTCAAAACTAGGGGAGAGTCTTGTGGAGCAGGGCAGAGAGTTCCACAAGATGGGAGCCAGTCTGGAGAAGTCCTGTAAACGGGAGTGTGATGAGGTAAAAGAGAGGAGGAGAGTAGGAGGTCATGAGCAGAGCGAAGGGGGCGGGAGGGAAGAGTATCTGGAGACAAGGTCTGGAAAAGAGGGGGAGCAGTGCAGTTGAGGGCTTTGTATGTCAGAGTGAGAATTTTGTGTTTGATCCTAGAGGCAAGAGGAAGCCAGTGAAGGGATTGGCAGAGAGGTGCAGCAGATGAAGAGTGACGTGTAAGAAAGATGAGCCTGGCAGAGGCATTCATTATGGATTGTAAAGGAGCTAGGCGGCAGGTGGGGAGACCAGAGAGGACAGAGTTGCAGTAATCGAGGCGGGAGAGGATAAGAGAGTGGATTCAAATCTTAGTTGTGTCTTGTGTAAGAAAGTGTCTAATTTTAGAGATGTTTTTAAGGTGGAAGCGGCAGGCTTTAGCCAAGGACTGAATGTGAGGAGTGAAAGAAAGATCTGAGTCAAATGTGACCCCGAGATATCGGGCATGCGGGGTAGGGGTAATGATGGAGTTGTCGACAGTTATAGAGAGATTGGGGGTGGAAATTTTGGAAGAAGGGGGGAAAATAAGGAGCTAAGTTTTGGAGAGATTTAGCTTGAGGTAGTGAGAGGACATCCAGGAAGAGATGTGAGAAAGACAGTTAGTAACACGGGTTAGCAAGGAAGGAGATAGGTCTGGTGCAGAGAAGTAGATTTGGGTGTCGTCGGCATACAAATGATATTGGAAACCGTGGGACTTTATTAGGGAACCTAGTGATGACGTGTAGATTGAGAAGAGAAGGGGACCGAGGACAGAGCCTTGCGGTACTCTGACAGAAAGTGGGGACGGGGCAGAGGAGGCCCCAGAAAAGGCTACACTAAAGGTACAGTTTGACAGGTAGGAAGAGAGCCACGAGAGGGCTGTGTCACAGATGCCGAAGGATTGGAGGGTTTGGAGCAAAAGAGGGTGGTCAACAGTGTCAAAGGCTGCGGACAGATCAAGGAGGATAAGCAGAGAAAAGTGGCCTTTTGATTTTGCTGTAAGTAGGTCGTTGGTAACCTTAACAATTGCTGTCTCTGTGGAGTGATGGGGACGAAATCCAGATTGCAGTTTGTCAAGGAGGGAGTTTGATGTATGGAAATGGGATAGGCGTGCATATACTAGTTTTTCAAGAAGCATTGAGGCAAGAGGGAGGAGGGAAATAGGGCGGTGGTAGGATCAAGGGAAGGTTTTTTGAGGATAGGTGTGACATAGTGCATGTTTCAGAGATGAGGGAAATATACTGGTGCTGAGGGAGAGGTTGAAAATGTGTGCGAGTATAAGAGTAATGGTAGCAGAGAGGGAGGGGAGTAGCTATGAGGGGATAGGGTCAAGGGGACAGGTAGTCAGGTGAGAGTGCAGTATAAGTGCCGAAACTTCTTCCTCAGTAACAGGGGAGAATGAGCTAAGTTTAAGGTTATGTGGGTTGTGGTTGATTGAGATTATTTGAGGGGATGAGAGAATGGAATTATGTTGAGAGCCGATTTAGTTTCTGATGGTCGCTTTTGTAAATTAAGTGGCTGGCAAAGTCGTGAGCTGACAGAGAAGTTGTATTAGGAGGTGGGGGAGGGCGGAGAAAAGTATTGAAAGTGGAGAACAGACGTTTTGGGTTTAAAGAAAGATTAGAGATAAGAGTAGAGAAGTGGTGTTGCTTATGGAGATTAAGGGCAGAATAGTAGGAGTTCAAGATGAATTTGTAATGAAGAAAATCAGCTGAGCTCCAAGATTTTCTCCAGTGCCGCTCTGCAGTACGGGAACATCTGCGTAGGTACCGTGTCAGAGGAGTATGCCAGGGCTGAGGATGAGTGTGTGATTTCCGAGCAATGGTAAGAGGGGCCAGATTGTCAAAGACGGATGTAAGGGTGGAATTATAGTGGCAGATAGATTGGTAAGGGCAGGAAAAGGAAGAGAAGGATGAGAGGAGAGGTTTGAGGGAATTAGTAAGCCGTTGCTGATCTAATGACATAATGCTTCTGTGAAGTTTGGTGTGAGGAGTAGAAGGAGGGAGAGTTGTAGGGAGGGATGATATGTTGCAAGTAAGGAGATGGTGGTCAGAAAGAGGAAAGGGGGAGTTTGTGAAGTTTGAGAGAGTGCATTGATAGCTAAAGATCAGGTCAAGGGAGTGACCGTCTGTGTGAGTGGGAGAATCAGTCCATTGTGACAAACCGAAAGAGGAAGTAAGTTGCAGAAGTTGTTTTGCAGATGAGGCAGTGGGATTGTCAAGAGAGATGTTGAAGTCTCCAAGAATGAGAGGAAATAAGGTAGCCAGGACAGCCCAAGTGATCTAGAAATTGAGTTGAGGAGCCAGGGGGTTGGTATATGACTGCAACACGTATAGAGAGAGGAGAGAATAAGCGAATCGTGGGTTTCGAATGAGGAAAATGTGAGGGAAGAGATGGGTTGTATTTGTTGAAAGGTGCAACGAGAGGAAAGTACAATACCTACACCATGTGACAGAGCAGCAGTGGATGCTGTGTCTAGGGGAGAGAGCCAGGTTTCTGTTAGGGTCAGAAGGTTGAGGGAGCGAGAGATAAAGAGGTCATGTATAGAAGTGAGCTTGTTGCAAACAGAGCGAGAGTTCCAGAGTGCACAAGTGAAAGGGGTAGTGGCTTTTGATGCAAGAGGAATGTGAGTAAGGTTTGCAGAGTTATGTTTTCTGATTCTATGGGACGGTACACATGGATGTGCACAGCTCGGCAGTTGTAGGGGACCAGGATTAGGTGAGATGTCACCAGCAGTTAGTAAAAGCAAGAGGGAGAGTGACATGAGATGAGATACAGATTTGCAGTAATAAGAATGTTATTATTATTTCATTATTTTCAGAATGGTGATTAGAATTTAAAGGGATGCTTAACCCACATTTGTTTTCTTTCATGATTAGATAGAGCAGGCAATTTTAAGCAACTTTCTAATTTACTCCTGTTATAAATTTTTCTTCGTTCTCTTGTTATCTTTATTTGATAAAACAGGAATCTGAGCTTAGGAGACTCACCATTTTTGGTTCAGAACCTGGGTAGCATTTGTTGATTAGTGGCTAAATGTACCCACAAATAAGCAAGCGCTACCCAGGTGCTGAACCAAAAATGGTTTGTCTCCTAAGCTTAGATTCCTGTTTTTTCCAATAAATGTAACAAGAGAACAAAAAATTGATAATAGGAGTAAATTAGAAAGTTGCTTAAAATTGCACGCTCTATTTGAATCATGACAGAAAAAATGTGGGTTTAGTATCCCTTTAGGGGCAAGGTTTATTGCAGCTCCCACAATAATAAACAATTATCCAATGTCAACTTGTAGCTTTGGCACAGCCACACCTTCTTCTGTCAGCATAAACTATAAACCAGCTTATATTGGGCTTGTCACAGATTTTAAACTTGCACTTACATCAGTAGGGAATCCCGTGCATGTGCAGTAGTTTATAACTAGAAGGGAGCAAGCAGGGCTAGGTTACAATGTTCACTTATGAATGTATGCATCGCAGAGTGTGGGGTTTGGTAAGGGGCCAGAAAATCGGCAACTTTTATAATAATAAAATATATATATATATTATATAATACTTTTTTCACAGTTGTTTGATTGTGAGCCTGCATTGTGTGGCTGTTTAGGGACCCAGGTTTTTTTTGGAAGAGACCTCGACGAGGTACATGGGCTTTTCCCATTTGGCCAGATGCGGTAACTAACTCTTCCATTGCTGCTTTTTAACTTAGTTGAGAGCTTGTGGGTGAGCGCTGGACTTTTTCTGTGTGTTATATTATTATTTTTTTGTAATTTTCCCTGTTTGGGCCTTGCACCCAGGCCTGTCTGGGGTTAACTGCCTGTGGCTCCGGTGACAGGGCAGCTTCCTGAGAGTGCTGGTTTGTACCCAGGGCTGTGCATGTTGCAGGGTCATAGGATGTGTACCCGGTCCGGCCTGAGAGTGCTGACCCTACCCGGGTTTTGTATATGTTTGGGGAGATTACATAAGCCTGTGCACCCTCCATTTTTTCACAGTTGCTTTTTTTCACAGTTGTTTGATTGTGAGCCTGCATTGTGTGGCTGTTTAGGGAGCCAGGTTTTTTTTTTTTTGGAAGAGACCTTGACGAGGTACCTGGGCTTTTCCCATTTGGCCAGATGCTGTAACTAACTCTTCCATTGCTGCTTTTTTATCTTAGTTGAGAGCTTGTGGGTGAGTGCTGAACTTTTTCTGTGTGCTCTATTAATGTATTATTTTTTGTAATTTTCCCTGTTTGGGCCTTGCACCCAGGCCTGACTGGGGTTAACTGCCTGTGGCTCTGGTGACAGTGCAGCTTCCTGAGAGTGCTAATTTGCACCCAGGGCTGTGCATGTTGCAGGGTCATAGGATGTGTACCCGGTCCGGCCTGAGAGTGCTGACCCCACCCGTGTTTTGTATATATGTGTAATTGTGTATATATATATATATATATATATATATATATATATACACAGGTGGCCCTCGTTTTACAACGGTTCAATTTACACCGTTTCAGAATAACAACCTTTTTTTCCAGTCATGTGACTGCTATTGAAAAGCATTGAGAAGTAGTGCATTGATTAAAATAGCCAGTAGGTGGAGCTGTCTGCTTGTGTTGGAGCAAAGCCAAGCAAGCTGAAATTAATCTAGTTTAACCAGAGCTGAGCTATCGAGTAGATTTCAAAGGAACAAGATCTTCCTGTCTATAAATCAGTCCAGATTGGAATGCATAGAAAGAACGGTTTGCAGAAAAATGCAAGTGAAGTCTGTGTTGTGTGGTTATTTTATTAGGTTTATAATGCTGTTTAGCAAATGTTTTTGTTAATTTAACTTAGTTTAATTATATATTCTGTGTTGTGTGATTATTTTATTAGGTTTATAATGCTGTTTAGCATTTAAACTATTAATTTCAAAGCTTTAAAAATAATGTATTGGGTGTTACTTATGACAATTTTGAGAGGGGCCTGGAACCTATCTCCCTCACTTCCCATTGACTTACATTATAAACTTAGTTTCAATTTACAACGATTTCGATTTACAACCATTCCCTCTGGAACCTAACCCCGGCGTAAAGTGAGGGCTACCTGTACACATATATATATATATATATATATATATACATATATATAAGATATATATATGTGTGTGTGTGTGTGTGTACACACACACACACACACAATTTTAAAACACAGAAGAGAGAACGCTTGACTCCAAAATCCAATATGAAACAGTATTACTTGTGTGAACTGCGATGCAATAATCCAAGCAGTTTGTGGGCGATGCTTTTCAAATAAATTCCGTAGCGCTGTGTAAAAGATCAGGGCTTCCCAATGAAGCTTTAATCACAAAACTGCTGCTTTTTCAACAGCCAGAAAACAACACACAAAATCCAATCTAAAAGCGCAAAGAGCAACAAGCCCAAAATAGTGTAATACAATTAACACGCTGACACAGACTCATCAGCTGAGTGGCCCAGACTGAACTCCGGACTCCTAGTTTTAAGCATAACGTGCTTATCATTTGATGTTTAGATGAGTAGAAGATTATGTTATATTAAACACTGGTTTTAATCGTATTACACTATTTTGGGCTTCTTTCTCTGCACTTTTAGATTGGAGTTTTTGAATTTTAAAACACAGATTACATAAATGGGACATTTTAAAAATGATAGGTAAAAAAATACAATGTTTCTTTAAATGGACTATAAATTTCGATCTTTCATATGAAAATAAAAAACAGAAATTAAAGGGACAGTCTACAATAGAATTTGTATTGTTTTAAAATATAGATAATCCCTCTATTATCCATTCCCCAGTTTTGCATAACTAAAAAAGTTACTGTATATTAATATACTTTTTACCTCTGATTACCTTGTATCTAAGCATCTTCAGCCCCCTGATCACATGACTATTTTTTCTCTCTATTGACTTGCATTTAGTACTGTGTTGTGCTAAATCTTAAATAACCCATCGTGTGTGAACACATTGTTATCTATATGGCCCACATGAACTAGAAGTCTCCTGTTTTGAAAAGCAAATACAAAAGCATGTGATGAAGAGGTTGTCTATAGAGCCTTTATAACATACAAATATTGGCAAAAATTATTCTAGTAAAAGTTATCACCATTTTAGTGTTTTTTTTCTCTGCACGTGCATGTGAAGCAGCTAGATATTCTCAGTGCACCAGCATTTTAAACACTGCAGCTGCTCAGAGAGCCAGTGAGGCTTGTATCATGTCAGCAATTAACAAATTGAGTCATTACCAGATGGTACAAGCACCTTAGGCTCACTCAGCAAATGGTGTGTTTAAAATGCTGGTGCACGGTGCATACTTAAAAATACGCCGTATAACTTTTATTAGAAGCTTTTTAGCGAATACATGAATATTACAAAAATGTGTGCAATCAAAACTGAAATGCATCCGTGTGGTTTTCAATTTTGGCTGGAATGCCCCTTTAAGTGAAACTCACACAACCCTACTGGTGAACATACTCCCAGGAAGTAGAAAAGCCAATACAGAAATATGAATTAAAAACAAAATATTTTAAACAGCCGCTTTTCAATGCAACCAAAAATAATTTAGCTTTTTTTTTATCGTTAGGAAAAAGTTACAATGGAATCTCATAATCACACATCACTCTTTTGGGAGTGCTGCATTAATGTCCCTTTTACCACTGCAAACCACAATTTAATTATGTTACTGCAACATGCTACACAGTGATTACTTAATTAGCGCTGGAGCGAATTCATGTTGGACACTACATATATTTGTATGCAAATCTCTCTCTCTATAATATATATACAGTATATATATATATATATATATATATATATATATATATATAATATATATATATATATATATATATATATATATATATATATATATATATATATATATATATATATATATATATATATATAGCTAAAAACACAAGATAAGCCAGTGACAAGAGACATATTTGTGCAGCCACCAATCAGCTGCTAGCTTTCAGTAGTGCATTGCTGCTCTTGAACCTACCTAGGTATACTTTTCAACAAAGGATACCACATTGAACTTTCATGATTCAGATAGCGCAAGCAATTTTAAAACAACTTCCCAATTTACTTTTATCATCAGATTTGCTTTGTTCTCCTGGTATTCTTTGTTGAAAGCTAAACCTAGGTAGGCTCATATGCTAATTTCTAAGCTTTTGACCCCCCCCTTACCTGAATGCATCTGACAGTTTTTTCACAGCTAGAGGGCGTTAGTTCATGTGTGTCATATAAATAACATTGTGCACACGCCTGTGGAGTTACTTATGAGAGGGCACTGATTGGCTAAAATGCAAGTCTGTCAAAAGAACTGAGATAAGGGGGCAGTATGCAGAGGCTTCGATACAAGGTAATCACTGAGTGTATTAATATAACCGTGTTGGTTATGCAAACACGGGGAATGTGTAATAAAGGGATTATCTATCTTTTTAAACAATAACAATTCTGGAGTAGATTGTCCCTTTAACAAATCAGGTAACATCAGTAAATTGGAAAGTTTCTGAATCATGAAAGTTTAATTTTGACTTTACTGTCCCTTTAAGTATGAAATATGTGGGTGTTCACATTCTGAGAACTGGAAGCGCACAATGGAGCCTTCACAAGTGTAATCCTGCCATAAATGTGCCTCAAAACAATGCAAGTGCTGCAAACAAAATGACAGTGGCAAGCCGTGACTAATCCAGTAACATGTCCCCATTGGCTCCTCCAAATTTAACAAGTGGGGGCTGACTATTGGAAAACAACTGCAGCAAACAAGGTGCTAATGTACTAAGTACATGTAATGCTTCTATCCCAGTCTGTCCTCCCCCATGTATTGTCTTTATTTAACTTACCCCCTGTATAGCAAAGCAAATTTGTTTGGTGCATTACAAATAAAACTAATTATATTATTATTATCCTCATTATCATCAATAACAACAATAATCTTTTATTAGCAGAATTTGCATTGTTTAATATTTTTCTTTAAGGTTGATCAGAAACTGCAGGAAAAGCAGATAAAATAAATAATAAAATTATGTTACAAAGTTTTTCCACAAATAATTAAACCATTTTGAGCACTTACATTCTTAGTGAATGTCTTTCTAAAACTGACATAAAACCCAAAAATATTTCTTGATTTCTATACAATATACATTTTTAAGAAAGTTTCCACTTGTCTCCTATTAACAAAAAGAGAATACCTAGGCAGGGAGTGTGCAGGGCCGGTGCTAGGATTTTTGGCTACACAGGCAAAGACACATTTTAGATAGAGCCTGCAATTTTTAAGCAGCTTTCTAATCAATTTTTCTTTGTTCTCTTGCTATCTTTATTTGAAAAAGCAGGAATGTAAGGTTTAGAGCCGGCCCATTTTTGGTTCAGCACCTGGGTAGCTCTTGCTGATTGGTGGTCACATTTAGCTTCAGCGACAGTGCACTACTGCTGTAGAAGGGAGTGACAATTTTATGCTATGAATATTACTATCCTGCTTGGTTTCCCTGCCTGCAATTGTACTGCTCAATACAATTTTTACTTAGGAATCCATTCTATACAGCAGCAATTAAGCTATAATTACCAATATATGTCATGGATTTAAGAAAAAAAATAACCAATATTTCTTTATGCCTTGAATGTTTTTTGTTTTTTTTAAAAAAAGAACCATTTGTACATGAGGGAATTTTTTTATGGAAGATTATCACTGATCTGTGCACAAACTTACAAACCTGGCTGTAGTAGTTTGTTTTAATCTTAAAGGATCAGATATTTCCGGATAAACAAATCTCATGCTACTTCCTTTAATTTCAGAGAAGAGAATATTTGTCGCTAAGTAATATCACACTTGTGCAACAAATGCAGTTATAATTATAATACCAACATCTGGAGGAGGGAAACACTTTATAGCAAGAAGAAATAAAAGTCATATAAAGGTTTGGTTCTCTAAGGCAAATACTTGTGTACAGACATGAACTGGCTGCATAAAATCTCTTATCACACCAAGGAAGCCATTTTTGAACTGTTCAAAAGAAACTCTTAAAGTGACATGAAAGTCTTCCATGGTTCAGATAAAGCATGAGATTTAAAGGGACAGGAAATGTTCTAATATGTTAGAGGATTGTAATTATTGCACATTAATATTTAACACCTGCAAAGGAGTTAATCACATAGATTCAGCTTTAGAGGAGCAATGCACTGCTGTGGAACACGTCTGGTGAGCCAATGACAAGAGACAAATCTATGTAACCACCAATCACCAGCTAGCTCCCAGTACTGTAGCTGAGGATATGCACATATGCTTTTCCAGAAAACTACGTCATGAGAATATAGTAAAACTTGCATGATTCAGACAATTTTAAATTCAATTATATTATCAAATTTATTTTGAACTTTCATGTGCCTTTAAGAGACTTTCTATAGAATTCATTCTCTTGTTGAAAAGCATACCACATATGGCTCTCGTCATTGTCTCGTCAGATGTGTTGAGCTAGCTCCCAGTAGTGCCTTTGTGGCTCCGGAGCTGACTTTGCAGAGGTTAAACACATTGCTATATGCAATTAACTAGTGTCATAATAAAATGCTCCAACACATTCTAAAGAAATTTACCACAAGTGTTAGCTATGAAGTCTGTATCGTGAGAGGTATAGATTAGTTCCTGCTACAGTTACAGTACACGCTGTACTTATGACAGCTACAATAATATAATACCAGCTTTATGTTTTGGTAAAACCTTAAAATATTAAAGAATTGCATGATCAACAAATGTAAAATAAAAAACACACTGCAAAAACACTTATTTTGAATAACAAACGAGCAGTAGATGTTTTATTCTGACAAATTTCAAAGTTTTCTTTCATTTCCCTTTCCCCTTTATCACATGACAGCTATCAGCAAATAAACATATCTATAAGAGCAGTGAACTCGTGCACATGCTCAGTAGGAGTTGGTACCTCACAAAGTAAGACTGTGAGCAGCTGTTTTATAAACAAAAGCTTTTGTTAAGAGTTCAACAACTAAACAAACCTCTTATTCAAGTGTACAAGGTGTAAAATAAAATGTCATGTATATCTGGATGTGCTTTTTAATAGAGGATATCAAGAGAACATTTGATAGCAGATGTAAAATGTTTTTGTTTTTTTAAATTGCCCGCACTATCTAAATCTTAAAAGAGACATTAAATTAAAAATATTTCTATCAAGCACACAAAAAAAAAAAAAATTCTGTATTTCTTTTTTTACATTTCTGTGCCCCAAATAAAGCTGTGCAACTTCTGCTCATCAGCCTCATAGTCGCCAACATTAGAAAAAAAAATTCCATGGGAACTTTGCAGCTATTAATTACCTGCATGAAAATGTAGTCAAATCCTCCCCTATAATGTAGGAGCGATCGCAACCCGTTGCACTTGGAAAACTTCAGCTCCCATCATGCACCCCTATAGGTCACTCACATGACAGTTGAAACTCAGCGACTATATCTACTTATATGGGGTAAAGTTACACAGCAGTCCCATACCTTGAAGCCATAGTGCTGGCAGGTCCGCAGGCACAGAGGTGGTGGCACAGAAGCTATAACAGACAAGTTGGCAGCAAAGATGAGGATGCGCTGAACACACTCACAGACTGCAACCGAGAAGCTGCACTGCCCGCAGTCTTCATGCGCCCTATAGTTATCCACTGTACTCTCTCACACCTTATCTACCAATGAGCACACGTGTAGCGGGCACGCTCACTGGGAACCAAGGGGCAAAGACTAACTTCTGACGATATCGAGTCGCTGAAGAGTTGAGGGGGTGCGGTGCATAAGAGGGTGGGATTTATTGACAGACGCGAATGACAGTTCATAGAGCCAATCAGATTGCAGCGCAAGAGAAGTCTACGGAGGGAATCCCCGGGACATTTAAATGGCCGGGACTGGGTCCCAAATTCCGAAACTGTCCCAGCAAAAACAGGACAGTTGTTAACTATGCAACCTGTGAGCTAAGTGCAGAATTATGTAACATTAATAAGAATGTTAAAGGGACACTGAACCCAATTTTTCTCTTTTGTGATTCAGATAGAGCATGCAATTTTAAGCAACATTCTAATTTACTCCTATTATCAATTTTTCTTCGTTCTCTTGCTTTCTTTATTTGAAAAGGAAGGCATCTAAGCTAAGGAGCCAGCCAATATGTGGTTCAGAACCATGGCCAGCACTTGGTTATTGGTGCTGTCCAATGAGCAAGGACAACCCAGGTTATTCACCAAAAATGGGCCGGCATCTAAACTTAAATTCTTGCTTTTCAAATAAAGATACCAAGAGAATGAAGAAAATGTGATAATAGGAGTAAATTAGAAAGTTGCTTAAAATTGCATGATCTATCTGAATCATGAAAGAAAAAAATTGGGTACAGTGTCCCTTTAACGACTATGTGCGGAATTATTCAACATTAACCTAGCAGTACCTGTAAACCTTACTTACCTTAGCTTCCTTGCCGTCTCTTCTGCGCCACCGTTTTTTTTCTAAAGTGCGTCATGGGTACTTTACCTAAATCACAGAGTGCCTGATTGCACCAATTAACTAAATGTAGCAATCTCCCATGCTGGGTAAAGCCGTCTGCTGCTTTACCTAGACTGGGAGCACACTACATTTAGTTCAATGGCGCAATCAGGCACACTGTGATTAGACAGCGCACCAGTGATGTGCTATAGAAAAAAACAGCGGAGCAAAAGAGGACTGCAGGGTTTTGGGGGGGTTAAATCTATGATATTCTTTATTTATTTTTTTACGGATACCACTAGGTTAATGTTAAGATAATTCTGCACATAGTGCAGGATTAAGTGACATGAATAAGAACGTTGACTGTCCCTTTAAAGAAACAGGTGTACAAAGACATGGGCTGTGATTCCTTCATGCAAAAAGCAAATCAAAAAAATCCCAAATTTAAATAGTGCTTAGCTATATACATACCTGACATTTTACTGTACCTTTGAACTAAATGTATGTATTGCGCATATCACCAACTTTACATGCAATAAAGAAAAAATATATATTAATACTAATAATAAAAAATAATACAGGTAGAAAATCCTTTATCCAAACTTCTTAGGTCCGGAAAAGGTTTGGAGTTTGGAATATTTGCATCTATTAAATGGGACAGTTTGGAGAGAGGATGGGACCAAGTAAAAAACAACAACAATATCTTATCTTGTGTAACCTAAAGGTAGTTTTATATGATTTGTAATACTTTTGTATACATAAGAAAGTAATCAGAACGGTAATATTTGTTGTTTTAAATAAATATAGACCATTATTTGCATTTTAGATCAGAAAATACAAACCAAAGACACAGGCAGAGAAGATCAGGACTTAGTAATAGCATTTTTTTTAAAAAAATAATTAAAAAAAGTTTGGATTTCAGAATAAGTTTGTATTTGGGAATTCCGGGTTTTGGGATTTGTACCTGAATTATAAAAATACAAATAAAATGTAAGAAAAGAAATAAATATAAAAATAATAATAAATAATATTAAAAAAAATACTAAGAGGCTAGAAGATCTTTATGATATGGCTAATTTAATTAACTGAAACTAATAAGTGGAAAAAACACAAACACATTTCATCTATGAAAGTTCCTTTGTATATTTTTAGAGTTGTTTACCATTTTTAGAAGAGAACATTTTGCAATGCTATTTCTCCAGAACTTTAAACGGTTTTCTTGCCTTATTGATATTTCAGGCCTCATGACTATCAACAAGCGTGTGTGCAGATATTGTTTAATGTAAAATGAGAGACTGTACCCAGAACAAATATTTTACTTTCTCAAGGGAAAATAGATTATCGTTAACATTTGGAAGCCCCCCTCCCCTCCCCCGCCCAACTGTCAGAGGGACCAAGGTAGACAAATGTTTAGGCATAAATTTTACATAATAGCTCTTCTGTTTAACTAAACATTGTCAAAAAAACCAACCAAAAAAAAAAACATGTCAGACGGATATAGATTTAACCCCCGTGGCCATTGCTAATCGACTCATTGTCTAACTCCATGTACCTTCTATGTAGGTTTCTCACCTGCGTGTGGCGATGAGCAGCGTGCACAAAAGAATAAATAAATTGGCCTTTGCAAATGTTGGCCAAGTGACTAAAATGTGTGAGCACATTTAAAGAGGTACAAAATTAAACACCACAGTGTCTCTAATATGAGAAAATAATATCCATCCAACCCAAGTAACGTATACTCTTCTTTTTCAAAGCAAACTTAGCCCTACAAACAGTGCTAATCCATTTAAAGCATGAAACCCATTTTTTTTTCAGGATTCAGATACAGCATGTGATTTTAAACAACTTTTTTATTTACTTCTATTTGCTTCTTTGTTCCTTTGGTATCTTTTGTTGAAAAGCAGGGATGTATGCTTGGGAACCAGCCCATTTCTGGAGCACTTATATGGCAGCAGTTTTGCATGAATGTAACCATTTGCAGCACTATTTCCTGCAACATAGTGCTCCAGATGCCTACCTAGGTATCTCTTCAACACACACTATCATGGGAACAAAGCAAATTTGATAACAGAAGTAAATTCGAAACTTTATTAAAATGGTTTGCTCTGTCTAAATCACAAAATGTTTTTTTGGGGTTTCATATCCCTTTAATCTTGAAAGAGTTTTTTCTATATTTGAATCCTCCCATAAGGGCTGCTGAAATACATGGACCCTAAGCCATGTAAAGTCACAAACACCTAGCAGTAGGCTAAACCAGGGCTCGACAAACCCAGGAGCCTGGGAGCCACTGGCTCCTAGAATTTTACCCCTGGCTCCTAACTTTTTGGGTTATTTTCCATATATCTATATACAAATCCAACTGTCTGGCTCCTAAAAATATGCCTGGCTCCTAAATATTCTTACTGGCTCCTAATTTTTGAACATATTCGTCAAGCACTGGGCTAAACCATTTTCTTGATGGGTACTTGAGGTTAAAGCAATGTAAATGTGAGAGGAAATCCGTTTATGTAATCTGTACAACTAAATAGGCATAATAGTACAAAAATAAAAGTATTCCAGTGTGTTATTATTGCACAGACGCTTGCAGGTAGTTATGTATTTAAAGGGACAGGAAACCCCAAGATTTTCTTTCATGATTTGAATAGAACATACAATTTTAAACAACATTCCAATTTACTTCTATAATCAAATTTGCTTCATTCTCTTGGTATCCTTTGCGGAAGGGACAGCATTGCACTACTGGCAGCTAGATGAACACATTTAGTTAGCCAATCACAAGAGACAAATGTGTGCAGGCACCAATAAGCAGCCAGCTCCCACTAGTGTAGGATATGTGCGTATTAATTTTCAACAAGGGATACCAAGAGAACAAAGCACATTTGAAAATAGAAGTGAATTTAAAAGTGTTTTAAAATTGCTTTCTCTAGCTTAATCCTGCAAGTTTCATTTTGACTTTCCTATCACTTTAATTCCCAAAAAGGGTTAAACACATACTCCAGGTAAACTCAGAGGCTGCAATGTACCGCTACAAAACACTTTTTTTTTTTTTTTACATTTCATGTCACAAAACCTATGTTGCAGCAACCTTGTTCTCTCTGACTGGTTTGTGGGTCATTTAACAGCGCCACAGAGAGCGCATTGTTCAGCTTTAGTGAGCATAAAGAAAGTAGATTTCATAACTGGACCCTTATTTAATGTATCAGATAACACGATGATAACAAAGTTTCAGATTACAAAAAAAAAAAATCCTGTACACGCAGATGTATATATAGAAAATGCTCCAATATGCAATCATAAAATGTGCAGTGTTTAACCCCTGCAAAGAATTAAAGGGATATTAAAAAAAAAAAGAAGAAATATTTAGTGATTTAGATAGATCATGCAATTTTAAACAACTTTCTAAATTACTTCAATAATCAAATTTTCTTCGTTCTTTTAGTATCTTTAGTTAAATAAACTCAAGAGCATGTACACTTGGAAAGCTTTACTGCCTCTCCGCTTTGTTTCTGTACCATGGCGCAACATATTTGGGAGCATGCGCAGCAGGTCACCGCTACAGCTCTTTGTACACCTCTGGAGACTGACGTGCACGCTTATAGCATCTTCGTTACAGCGCAGTCGATATTGTTATAATTTGATAGACCATAATTTTAAAGTAAAAATAAAAGCAGCGAATGCGTGAGGTGTCTGTTGACACTCCTCTTTAGTAAGGATTGATTTAGTTTTTTATGGATATAAGTTTATACACGATTTAATAAAATTGTTTGTAAGTAATACATATAGGGTATATTTAATGTCCCTTTAAAATCTGGTATACAATGTCCCTTTAAAGTGGAGTTTGGGCATTTTTCTGGGTCTAGCACAAACGAGAGAGAGAGAGTTAACCTGCGTTGCACCTACTGAACAAAATCACAGGCTTGACAAATGGAAAGATTTGGTTAACCCTTTCTGTAACAAACCACTGATGACTTGCAGGGTGGGTTAACCCCTGTGTGTCACACCCTGGTGCCAAGGAATCCCAAGACACTCAGTGCTTCCCACCCACCAGCTGCACCTAAAATTAATCCTAGTGCGGCTGGATTCTTTCTAGGCCTCACAACCCTCTAATACCTCCTTTTGAAGTCGCTGGGGGGGGGGGGGGGGTAGTGTGACTTCAGCCATAGTGCCCTACGGGCTTGAACAGCATTCAGGCAAATAATCTGCATATTTGCATCACAAATTAAAGAATTAGCTATCCTTAAGGCCTTAATTCTTTCTTGGATCACGTTGAGGGGACCCTCCACCTCGATCAACTCAGATAAGGAGTCGCACCAGTAGGTAGCCGCTCCAGCAACCGTCGCTGCGGTTAAAACAAATATCCTGTATGCTGAAACATCTTTCTTAACAGAGTTTCTATCTTCTTATCCATGGGCTCTTTAAACGAAGAACTATCCTCAAGTAGGATAGTAGTACACTTAGCAAGAGTGGAGATAGCGCCATCCACCTTGGGAATGGAACCCCACAACTCCAATTGAGAATCCGGAACAAACATTACTTTTTAAAGGAAGAAGGGGAAAATGAAGAATCTAGTCTTTCCCATTCATTCTTAATAATGTTCGCCATCTTTACGAGAACCTGGAAAGTCTGTGGTACAACACTATCCTTGTAGACCTCATCTAATTTAGGAATCAATAGTTCCTCAGGCAATTTAGGCTCTGGGACCTCTAAAGCAGCCAAAACTTCCTTTAGCAGAAAGCTTAAATGTTAAATCCTAAATCTAAAGTCTGGTTCCTTCGCAGCTGGAGGCTTAGAGGCAGCAGATTCCGACCAAGAAAGAGCATCCTCTGAAGTATCGGAGGCGTCTTCATGAGCGGATAATCTTGTATCAGATAAATCCAACAAGCTAGTAGATGACCCCTTGGATGGATAGCAATATTTGACCTTTCGCTTGCGCTTAGCAGGGTGAGGTAAAACACCAAAGGCCGCAGACACTGTCATTTGTAACTGTTCAGCAAAGTCTGGTGGTAAAAGGGCCCCTCCAGATGGAGGCTTAGGAGTGCTACAGGAAGCTGCATGTGTATTAGGAGATGAAGGTAGGGTGCGCACCTCACGGGACAGATTCCTCAGAGGTGGTCGGCTCAGTGTTTCTAAACATATTAGCTTTCTTTGACATGATTACATTATCAAGGCATGAGGAACATAATAGAGCAGGTGGGTATACCATGGCCTCCTCACAATATAGACAGGTATTAGACTTAGGTAAAGAGGGAGTACCCTCTAATGCATCCTCCATAGCTTGCGCTTATTGCCAATAAGATAAAACGGCACCTTTATACCCCCTCGCCACCTCCTATGACCCAGGCCCAACAGAGAAACCGCTTTGTCTCCTGTGAACTGCAGGCTCAGGAAAGAGGAAATCAGTGTGACCACACCCGGTCACGTGGTGCGCAATGCAGGACCGCCCCTGCCATTGGAAAAAGTGCGCCAAGCCTTTCAGGCTGCACAGCTTACCAAAATGAAAATATAACATGTACATTCCCACATCTGCCTGAGCCTCATCTCACACATGTCACAGCATAATCATAATAATCATAATAAAATAAAATTATGTGATTAATTCCCCCTGTTCAATAATCCCCCTTCAGAGATATTAACCCTTGATTCCATACAGATAAAAGGAGCCACACTGTGACCCTGTCTTCTTGCGTTATCATATGTGTATAAAAAATGAAACAATGTTACCGGAATCTATGCCGCGGAACAGAAACATAGCCTCTCAAGATTGACAGTCTTGTAGCATCGCTCCTGGCATGGACTTGAGTGATGGAAGCAGGCAGTGAAACTCGTCAACACTGATTGCTTAGGAGCTGTTAATATGAGTCTGGATGGGTTTGCAGAAAGACTCTCCCTGCATCTCGAGACCCTAACTTTCGTCAATGCTCTTACTGAGAGGCTGACAAGACTACTTAAAACTCCAGTCCCATTTCGAAGGGTAGATAGCCTTCATAAATAATGACTCCGAATCTTCAGATGGCTGGGGTGTCTTTGCCTCCTCCTGGTTGCCAGGTTCAGTATTTCCCAACAGTAAGGGATTATGCCGTGGACTCTACTCATATTAAGAAGGAAATTTTTATATATATATACATACACACACACACACAGAGACATATATGACTATGGCAGGAAGCTGAAACGCGTAAGACAGATGATCCGCCTGTAGTCTTACCTTTCTTTTGCTGTTAGTAGTGCAGTTTGCCTAGCCCTATACGATGTTGAAATGATGTTTTTATACTGCCACTGATTTTCATTAAATACACTTGGATTTTGAGCCACTTCTGCATCTTTGGATTATATATATTATATATTATTTATATATATATATATATATATATATATATATAAAATATATTATATATATAGATATATATATATTTTAGGGCTGCACGATTAATCGCGGATGCGGTTTTAAACCGCGATTAATTGTGATTTTTTTCCCACCCATATCGTACAGCCCTAATTATATATATATATATATATATATATATATATATATATATATATATATACACACACACATACACGCACACATATAGGGGTCGATCCGATATAAAGCGTCGCCCGCAAAAGCCGGCGACGTCAATATTTACGCTGATTTGGTATCCTATATACGGCGTAACCTAGAAGTTACGCGCGTATATTTCTGCCGTCGCCCGTAGTTTTTTGGGCCATAGGCAGGTATACCAAACCAGCGCAGTTTGGTATCCAATATGCAGCGTAAGGACTTACGTGGCGAAAATGGAGAAAACTTACTCCATTTTCACCTCGCCACAAAAAGCAGCCGTAAGAAGCCTTACGCTGACTATTGGAGCCCCGTAACTCCCTAAACTAACTAGAAAATAAACCTAACACCTAACGCATGCGCAATGTCTATCTCCCTGTCAACCGCGATCTTCTAAAATAAACCTAACACCTAACGCATGCGCAATGTCTATCTACCTGTCAACCGCGATCCCCCCCCCCCCCGAAATCCCTAATAAAGTTATTAACCCCTAAACCGCCGCTCCCGGACCCCCCCGCCATCTACATAAACTAACCCCCTACTGTGAGCCCCTAAAACCGCCGCCATCTACCTTATCTATCCCCTAATCTGACCCCTTACACCGCCGCCACCTATATAAAAATTATTAACCCCTAATCTAATCCCCCTATACCGCCGCCAGCTATATTAATATTATTAACCCCTAATGTAAGCCCCTTACACCGCCGCCATCTCTATTAAAATAATTAACCCCTAATTTAATCTACCTACCCCGCCGCCAGCTATATTATCTATATTAACCCTAAGTATATTATAGTTAATATAGGTATTACATTATATATATTAACTATATTAACCCTAATTATATTAGGGTTAATATAGTTAATATAGTTACTATAGTATTTATATTAACTATATTAATTCTATCTAACCCTAACACCCCTAACTAAATTTATATTAAATTAATCTAATTCATTTATAAACTAATATATTCCTATTTAAATCTAAATACTTACCTATAAAACAAACCCTAAGATAGCTACAATATAATTAATAATTACATTGTAGCTATGTTAGGGTTAATATTTATTTTACAGGTAAATTGTTAATTATTTTAACTAGGTATAATAGATATTAAATAGTTATTAACTATTTAATATCTACCTAGTTAAAATAATTACCCAATTACCTGTAAAATAAATCCTAACCTAAGTTACAAATACACCTACACTATCAATAAATTTAATAAACTACAAACATCTATCTAAAAATACAATTAAATTAACTAAACTAAATTACAAAAAAAAAACAAACACTAAATTACAAAAAATAAAAAAAAGATTACAAGATATTTAAGTTAATTACACCTATTCTAAGCCCCCTAATAAAATAATAAACCCCCAAAATAAAAAAAATTCCCTGCCCTATTCTAAATTAAACAAATTTCAAAGCTCTTTACCTTACCAGCCCTTAAAAGGGCCTTTTGTGGGGCATGCCCCAAAGAATTCAGCTCTTTTGCATACAACAAATACAACCCCCCCCCATTACAACCCACCACCCACATACCCCTATTCTAAAACCACCCAAACCCCCCTTAAAAAAGCCTAACACTACCCCCCTGAAGATCTCCCTACCTTGTCTTCACCACACCGGGCCGAACTCCTGATCCGATCCGGGCGATGTCTTCCTCCAAGCGGCAAAGAAGAATTCTTCCTCCGGCGATGTCTTCCTCCAAGCGGCAAAGAAGAATTCTTCCTCCGGCGATGTCTTCCTCCAAGCGGCAAAGAAGAATTCTTCCTCCAGGCGACATCTTCCTCCAAGCGGCAAAGAAGAATTCTTCCTCCGGCGATGTCTTCCTCCAAGCGGCAAAGAAGAATTCTTCCTCCGGCGACGTCTTCCTCCAAGCGGCAGCAAAGTCTTCATTCTTCCGGCGGCATCTTCAATCTTCTTTCTTCGCTCCGCCGCCGCGGAGCATCCATCCTGGCCGACTGCTGTACTTGGAATGAGGTACCTTTAAATGACGTCATCCAAGATGGCGTCCGCCGAATTCCGATTGGCTGATAGGATTCTATCAGCCAATCGGAATTAAGTTAGAAAAATCTGATTGGCTGATTGAATCAGCCAATCAGATTCAAGTTCAATCCGATTGGCTGATCCGAACAGCCAATCAGATTGAGCTCGCATTCTATTGGCTGATCGGAACAGCCAATAGAATGCGAGCTCAATCTGATTGGCTGATTGGATCAGCCAATCGGATTGAACTTGAATCTGATTGGCTGATTCAATCAGCCAATCAGATTTTTCTAACTTAATTCCGATTGGCTGATAGAATCCTATCAGCCAATCGGAATTCGGCGGACACCATCTTGGATGACGTAATTTAAAGGTACCTCATTCCAAGTACAGCAGTCGGCCAGGATGGATGCTCCGCGGCGGCGGAGCGAAGAAAGAAGATTGAAGATGCCGCCGGAAGAATGAAGACTTTGCTGCCGCTTGGAGGAAGACGTCGCCGGAGGAAGAATTCTTCTTTGCCGCTTGGAGGAAGACATCGCCGGAGGAAGAATTCTTCTTTGCCGCTTGGAGGAAGACATCGCCCGGATCGGATCAGGAGTTCGGCCCGGTGTGGTGAAGACAAGGTAGGGAGATCTTCAGGGGGGTAGTGTTAGGCTTTTTTAAGGGGGGTTTGGGTGGTTTTAGAATAGGGGTATGTGGGTGGTGGGTTGTAATGGGGGGGGGGGGTTGTATTTGTTGTATGCAAAAGAGCTGAATTCTTTGGGGCATGCCCCACAAAAGGCCCTTTTAAGGGCTGGTAAGGTAAATAGCTTTGAAATTTGTTTAATTTAGAATAGGGCAGGGAAATTTTTTTATTTTGGGGGTTTATTATTTTATTAGGGGGCTTAGAATAGGTGTAATTAGCTTAAATATCTTGTAATCTTTTTTTTATTTTTTGTAATTTAGTGTTTGTTTTTTTTTTGTAATTTAGTTTAGTTAATTTAATTGTATTTTTAGATAGATGTTTGTAGTTTATTAAATTTATTGATAGTGTAGGTGTATTTGTAACTTAGGTTAGGATTTATTTTACAGGTAATTGGGTAATTATTTTAACTAGGTAGATATTAAATAGTTAATAACTATTTAACCCCTTAATGACAAGTGACGTACCAGGTACGTCCTGCAAAAACTTGCAGTTAGTGACAATGGACGTACCTGGTACGTCACTTGTCTAAGAGAGTGCTGGAAGCGATCGCAATCGCTTCCAGCAGCTCTCAGGGTATTGCAGTGATGCCTCGATATTGAGGCATCCTGCAATACCCTTTAGAAACATCCGATGCAGAGAGAGCCACTCTGTGGCCCTCTCTGCACCGGTAGCGATGCGGCCGGTTCGTTGGTGGGTGGGAGCGCAACAGGGAGGCGGGTGGGCGGCCCATCGCTACCCGGCATCCGGCTCCTGTTAGTGCAATGTGCACGCCGGGTGCCGGGAGCGTGCGGGGGCGCGCATGCGCGTGCGCGTGCGCGCGATTACCTACCCACACTGACACCAATGAGTGGGAAGAGGGGGGGGAAAGTAATAATATAATAATAAATATATGAGGATCTGGGAGGGGGAGGGGGTTGGGGTATTGTGGGGGGCTGCTACACTACAGAAAAAATTAAAATGGAAATAAAAAATAATAAAAAAAACACTTTTTTGGGGGGCAAATTGGGTACTGGCAGACAGCTGCCAGTACCCAAGATGGCGGCAATTAGGTAGGGGAGAGGGTTAGAGAGCTGGGGGGGGGGGATCATGGAGGTTGGGGCTAAGGCAGGAGTCCATCACAGCTAAAACATTTTATTTTTTTTTATTAAAAAAAAGAAAAACTCCTTTTATTTAGTACTGGCAGACTTTCTGCCAGTACTTAAGATGGCGGGGACAATTGTGGGGTGGGGGAGGGAAGAGAACTGTTTGGGAGGGATCAGGGGGTGGGATGTGTCAGGTGGGAGGCTGATCTCTACCCTAAAGCTAAAATTAACCCTGCAAGCTCCCTACAAGCTACCTAATTTAACCCCTTAACTGCTGGGCATAATTTACGTGTGGTGCGCAGCAGCATTTAGCGGCCTTCTACTTACCAAAAAGCAACCCCAAAGCCATATAAGTCTGCTATTTCTGAACAAAGGGGATCCCAAAGAAGCATTTACAACCATTTGTGCCTTAATTGCAGAAGCTGTTTGTAAATAATTTCAGTGGGAAACCTAAAGTTTGTGACAAAATTTGTGAAAAAGTGAACTTTTTTTTTTATTTGATGACATTTGGCGGTGAAATGGTGGCATGAAATATACCAAAATGGGCCTAGATCAATACTTTGGGTTGTCTTCTAAAAAAAAATATATACATGTCAAGGGATATTCAGGTATTCCTGACAGATATCAGGGTTCCAATGTAACTAGCGCTAATTTTGAAAAAAAGTTGTTTGGAAATAGCAAAGTGCTACTTGTATTTATGGCCCTATAACTTGCAAAAAAAGTAAAGAACATGTAAACATTGGGTATTTCTAAACTCAGGACAAAATTTAGAAACTATTTAGCATGGTTTTTTTTGGTGATTGTAGATGTGTAACAGATTTTGGGGGTCAAAGTTAGAAAAAGTGTGTTTTTTTCAATTTTTTCCTCATATTTTATATTTTTTTTATAGGAAATTATAAGATATGATGAAAATAATGGTATCCTTAGAAAGTCCATTTAATGGCGAGAAAAACGGTATATAATATGTGTGGGTACAGTAAATGAGTAAGAGGGAAATTACAGCTAAACACAAACACTGCAGAAATGTAAAAATAGCCATTGTCATTAAGGGTAAGAAAATTGAAAAATGGTCCGGTCATTAAGGGGTTAATATCTATTATACCTAGTTAAAATAATTAACAATTTACCTGTAAAATAAATATTAACCCTAACATAGCTACAATGTAATTATTAATTATATTGTAGCTATCTTAGGGTTTGTTTTATAGGTAAGTATTTAGATTTAAATAGGAATATATTAGTTTATAAATGAATTAGATTAATTTAATATAAATTTAGTTAGGGGTGTTAGGGTTAGATAGAGTTAATATAGTTAATATAAATACTATAGTAACTATATTAACTATATTAACCCTAATATAATTAGGGTTAATATAGTTAATATATATAATGTAATACCTATATTAACTATAATATACTTAGGGTTAATATAGATAATATAGCTGGCGGCAGGGTAGGTAGATTAAATTAGGGGTTAATCATTTTAATAGAGATGGCGGCGGTGTAAGGGGCTTACATTAGGGGTTAATAATTTTAATATAGATGGCGGCGGTGTTAGGGGCTCACTTTAGGGGGTTATAGATATAATATAGCTGGCGGCGGGGTACGGGAGCGGCGGTTTAGGGGTTAATAACTTTATTAGGTTGCGGCGGGGTACGGGAGCGGCGGTTTAGGGGTTAATAGCTTTTTTTATTGTTAGGCTAGTGAGGGGGGATAGCGGATAGAGGGTTAGACGTGTCGGGCTATGTTAGGGAGGCGTGTTAGACAGTGCGGGCTATGTTAGGGAGGCGTGTTAGACAGTGCGGGTGTTTTAGACTTTAGTCAGGTTTTATAGGCGCCGGCAGTTTCTAACGTGGCGCAAGTCACTGGCGACGCCAGAAATTTGTACTTACGCAGATTTCTGGACATCGCTGGTTTGTCAGACTTACGGCACTTTAGCATCTGACGGCGACCTATATGGGATAGCTCGAGTTGCGAGCTGAAACTGCGGGCGACGCCGGTTCCCTCGCTTGCGCCGCAAACTGCGATCTATATCGGATCGCGCCCTATATATACATTTATAATATGTGTGTGTGTAGTAATCTGGCCCTGAGTGTGAAGAAAGATTAGCTTTTTTAATTCAACAGACTTTTATAACTAGGTTTCTCTTCCTTTTCTCACAGTCCTGTTAAACTCTTTTTATACACAGTGAATCTGCTGCAGGGAAGTATAGAAAACATAATATGCTTGACACTGATTAAAATAAATTTTAAACATAGAAAATGTACATGTGGACTTTTTTTTAAGACACAAAACCCAAACCATAACATTTAGACAAATAACTCCCAGAATCTATCAGCACATTCATGATTTATTTTAGGATTAATATCTTCTTGGGCAATGACAGAACTGTTTAACTTTCCAGGAAAAACTGTTGCCACAAAAAGATAATCTACTGGTCATTATGTTTTTAACTAAAGTACTCAAAATACTACATTGTTATATAAACATTCCTCTAAAACGGAACTTATATACACACACCCACCCACACACAAACAGTGCTGTGCAAAAGTCTTAGGCAACCATTAGATTTGTTGTTTTAGCATAGCATTTGTATAATGACCATATATAATTATTTATCAGTCTCTTTATTAGAATACAACCAGTAAATACAGGATATTTGTATGCAGTATTAAAAAACAGAAGAAGAAAAAAATCTGAAAAAACAGGTTCAATAGGCTAAAGTGGCAAGTATTTAGTGTGACCTCCACTTACACTTGAGCAATAGCAGGAACTCTTGTAAACCTAAATGGAATATTACCCTACTATTTCATGTCAAAATGACTGCTGTGAAAAAGGTCTATTACACCAGGTTTGTGCAAGATATGCTTGAACATTACATACACATGTGGTATGAGTTTAATTTATTGGAAGCTTGCTAATAAGACCAACTTTCAATCACATCATTATAATCAAAATACCAAAGATCACAGAATTTGATAGACATAAAGTCATACTTTTGCATCAGCCCACTATTAAAGGGAAATCAGAAAACAAAATTGATACTCAAGATGTAGTATTCAAGCTGTTATAAAGAATTTTGAAGAATCAGGAGAGGTCAAGGACAAAAAAGGACTGGAAGGCCAAGAAAACTTTCCAAATCTGATGAGAAGTTTCTCAGAGTTTCTTCTTTGAGAGACCGGAAGAAGTCCAGCAAGGGCCTGGCTCAGCATCTGGCAGTTTCATTGGAATGCCAAGTTGACCCTTCTTACAGCTTGATCAGTAATGGTCTTTGTGGAAGGGTAGCAGCCAAGAAACCACTTCGGAAGGGGAACATTTTAAATAACAAAATATAGAAAAATAATAATGAACTACACAATGAGTTATTTTTCTATATTTTGTGCGTAGTGGAGGATTTTAAACTCGCCTTTTATCTTCCCCTAATTTAAAATGTTGTTGTATTCTGCCTGGAATCAACTTCACCCAGCAGTGATTCTAACCTTCTCCCAGCTGATGAGTGGCAAAAACCACAAAACAGTCTGTCCTGGGATGGTTATGAATCACTGTACTAACCCTAGCTAAGTTTATAAGCTGTGTGAACAGCGATACTTTGGCGTAAAGGGAACCTGCTGAAAAGCAGACTGAAGTAAAAAAGGTGTGTCATTGTGTACTTAATTTGCATATCTTACCCAGAAACCTTTGCTGCATTGGAAACAATGTAATTCAGAGGTTTTCTGTGGGAAAACAAGCCTCTGGGCCTGTCTAGATTTGTTAATGAACTACACAATGAGTTATTTATATATATATATATATATATATATATATATATATATATATATATATATATAAACATTCATATTGCATTTTGCTTTTAACTACACATTATAACATTTTAGTTGCTGTGGGGCCGGATCTGACGTCAGCAGTCCTGACGTGCGCGCCTGACGTGCGTGAGCAGTGAGTGCGGTGTGTAGGCCCACGAGCCTCCAGGAGTTCATCGCAGTGTAGCTTGCCAGTGCCAGCAGCCCGCCGGGTTAGCTACTATACGGCAGGAGGAGTACCCAGTCGGGCGGAAGTTCAGCGCTGACACGATTCAAGCATCACTGGCCGGCTCACCCCTGCACCTCAGTTCCGCGAAGGCGACACAGCTCGTGGCGGCCTGGTCCCGCCTGAGTGAGGCCGCGGGAGTAAGGAGTGGAGAAGCGGCGAGGAAGTCGTTCAAAGCACGCTGCCGTGTGCTTGATCCGGTAACCCTAAATTGGCCCTGAATAAGTCCCCTGGCCAAGGACTGTTTGTTGCTGACTGCTAAACAGGATCCCTGTTTTTTAAACATAGTATTGGCCCTCTTCTAACTAGTGCCTGTCAGTATGCTGTAGTACAGGATTTGGGTCAAACAGCATTTTTGGAGGACTTTTCCATACCAGTAAAAGTGTAATCTGGGGAGTACTTTTTTCTTTATCAGACGTAACATTCAACAATTTATGTCCCCCTGGAGTGTAAGTCTGGGTGTGTAAGAGGGTAGGTGAAGTCAGTGTGCACTCCCTTAAAAGAGCTGGCAAAGAACAAGGAAAAGAAAAAGGAGAGAGTAAATAAGGGAAGGATAAAAATTTGCAATATAAACTTTTACAATCTGGGAATAGATTAACTGTGCTATTACAAAGCCCTACCCCCAAAATCTACACATCCCAGTGAAGTCAGTCAGGTTATTCAGGATTTTGCTGGACTGTGCTCTAATAGCAACCCAATAAAGCTCACATTCCCTCTAACACCTGGCATTTCGTAGTAGTAGAAGTGGGCACTTATGTCTCCCCCCCTCACACGATATAAAAGGCTAATCTAGTCTGGGCCCTAGAGAAGGCGGGTGAAGGTTAATGAACATTTCTGTATTTAGATATAAATCATCCGCGAATCAAAGGCCCCTGACCTGGTTCAGGAAGCCAGGAAGCGGCATGAACTTATGGACTTAAGTCCCCCCTCAGGGTAAATGGCATCCCAGTGAAGCTAGCCTTAATCTTGCAGGAGTACTTTTGGATAAAAGAAGAAAGGGGGAAGGAAGGATTTTGTATTGGACAAACGGTTGCGCAGAGCAATGTACTAGCCAATGTATCTAATTTCATTTTGTTTTCTCCCTTTTTTTTTTTTTTTTTTTTTTTGCCTGTATGTTCTGTTTTTGCAGCAATGACCATAATGTAATATCTGCCAGTTGGAACTGAATGTTTTTTAAAACTGTGATGTTCTACATTATAGTATATTATTTCAGCCCAATTAACTGTAAAGTAATTTGCGTGAACTAAGGGTCGACAGTTATTCAGAGAATATTGCTACTGGTTAGATAAAGACAGACTCATGTCACTCACTCTGGTGGGCATACCCAGAGCTAACTTTCTTTTTTTTGATGCTTAGGAGCCAGTTAAAATTGTGTCCCTCTGTCTACTAGTTCTTTAGTCGGGTAATTGTAATATCTAAGAATTCCTTGAGTTAAAGAGACTACCTAATTTTTTTTTTATTTTTTTTTGTGTGTTCTCTGGCTGACATCTAAAATGAACTGCTAATCTTCTACATAAACACTCTGGTTTAAACTATAGATTATTGAGGCAAGAGAGGAAGAAGGAAACAATAAAGGAGCAAGGAAATTAATTAAAGCAGAATTTTCTTATTCTTTTTTTTTTTTTTTTTTTTTTTTTCCGTCTAGTTTAGTCTACAGATTTTTCTTTTCTCACATTTTATACACATTCTCATAAAAGCACTAATTCTCATTTGAGGATCGTCTTCTTATATTGCACTTCATATTCACACCTCTTATTTTCACCCTTTTTTTTTCTTTTCTTTTTTTTCTCTCACTGTTAAGTAAGACACAGCCTATACTTCACTTCACATACCACCTTTTTTTTTTTTTTTTTTTTTTTTTTTTCTCCCTCTTTTCTTTTTCACCTCACCACATTCTTCACCTTTTTAGCACTTTTTCTGCACTCTATATGGAGAAATTTGTACATATAGCTAAAAATAAATCACCCACGATGCCACCAAGAAAAGACAAACACAAAGCTAAATCTCAGACCTCGTTATCCCAAGATAGTATAACAGAGGAACCTGCTACTTTTCAGACAAATCTAGATGTTCAACAATTGGTAGAACAGTTTTCACTATCAATGTTACCCCACCTAGAGTTGATCAGACAGGATGTAGCAGCATTATCATTGGAAGTAAGGCAGTTCAACAACAGGTTAGATGAAGCAGAGGCTAGAATCTCCGAAATTGAGGATAGGTTGAACTCACGAGAGCAAGACTCTAAGCATTATGATTATACAATCAAAAAATTACAGGATAGACTGGACGATCTAGAAGATCGTTCCAGACGCAATAATCTAAGAATAGTAGGTGTTCCTGAAACCCAAGAATATGCTGATCTTAAAAATTTTATGGATGTAATACTACCAAATTTATTAGAGATGCCTACTAGCCGAACTAAAATATTGATTGAAAGAATTCATAGAATAGGTCCCGAAAAAAAAAGACCAGACGGTACTGTACTAAATAGACCCATAATTGTGAAATTTTCGCATTTTCAAGATAAAGTTGCCATCATGAGTTATTATAGGAAAAAGAAAGCCACAGTTCTTGTAAATGACAAAAAAATCTTTCTTTTTCAAGATTATTCTACTGAGACCTCTAATCGCAGAAAGGAAATGGCTCCGTTTTGTTCTAAACTCATAGAAAAAGGTTTCAATGCTTTTCTTTTATATCCAGCTAGGATCAAAGTGCTGAAGTCTGGAGAATGGCATGTTTTGTCTAACAAATCGGAAGCTAATTCCTTTCTGGATAATATTTAGGAACAACTAGAGATAACCGAATAAGAAGTTAAATATAACTGTTCGTAGATAAATCCTTTGTTGTAAGTAATGGCATCATCGAAAAGTCACAATGGAAGGGTCATTTATTCCAAAAGAGGGTTCATCCCCCTTTTTCATTTTTTTTTTTTTTTTTCTTCCCCCTTTTTTTTTTTTTTTTTTTTTTTTTCCTCTCCCTGGCCCTCCTCACACCTTTCTTGAAAAGCCGCTGTCCAATTTGTTGTGTTTGGTCCAGCAATAAAATATGAGTGAGACAGTGATTAACCTGGTTTCATGGAACGTTCGCGGAATAACAACACCTATTAAGCGAAAAGCCATTTTGAAACACCTAAAGGGGTGCAGGGCGCAAATTGCTTTTTTACAAGAAACATATGTGGTAGCTAATGAAGCTCTTAAACTTAAGTCAGGCTGGGTCGGTGAAGTAGTGGCGACTTCGGGCACTAAAAGAAAGAGGGGAGTAGCAATATTGTTCCATAAAAATTTAGACTACAAAATAACACATAAATTTATTGACGAAGAAGGTAGACTGATTATAATACAGGTAGTTATAGCCAATCATAAATATACGCTATGTAATATCTATGCTCCAAACACCAGTGATAAAGAATTTTGGAAGAACCTAACAAGGAGACTAACAAACTATTTAGATGAAGGTTTGATTATAGCAGGTGATTTAAATCTAATTACACAATATCCCCTGGATCGCTCACATAGAATGGATAGTATGACCCAAAAAAAAAACAACAGTAAAAATAAAAACTATAAGGCCGAGACAAAGATTTTAAAAAAATTCAAAAAAACATTGAACTTGGTGGACATCTGGAGATTACAAAATCCCGATGTAAAAGAATATACTTGTGAATCTAAAACACACAAAACTTTCTCACGTATTGATTATTTTTTAATAGATAAAAAATTAGCAGGTAGGATACCAAGGACAGAAATTTCTGCAATTATTTTGTCAGACCACGCCCCTGTTATAATACAATTGCAAACTGACCTGATAAAAAGATCTTATCTTTCGTTTAGCTTTCCAAAATACCTCACTAATAACTCTAAATTTAAAATTTGGCTAAATGAAAAATGGAAAGAATATATTCGCATTAACCAAAACTCAGTTCAAAACCCCGAAACTGTATGGCAAGCTTCTAAAGCGGTGTTGCGGGGAGAAATAAAGGCATACCTGTGCCATATTAAAAAAAAGAATAGTGAGCGCAACACACAACTTGCCAATCAATTAGTTAATGCATACAATGCCTACTTAAGGGATCTGTCAAGTGGAGGATGGAGTGCATACCAGCAAGCAAAGAGGGAAAGGGAAATTTTCCTACATCAGAATGCAGCCTTAGAAGTTGTAAAAACAAATGCTAAATATTATAGACATGGGGGGAAAATGGGCAAATGCCTTTCCAACTTGGTTAAAGTAGCTAAGGGTTCAAGATCTATCTTGGCCATAAAAAGTGATAAGAAAAGACTAACCCAACTTAATGATATCAGCGTAGAATTTTTAAAATATTATAAGCAAATTTTTTCATCCTCTGTAAGTAATGAAGATAATAAGACAAAGTTCTGGGAAGCATGTAATCTACCAAACCTTGGGGAAGAAAAGTTAACAGAACTAAATAGTCCAATTACGCAAGAGGAAGTTGAGAAAATAATCAATAATTTAGCCTGGAATAAAGCTGCAGGGCCGGACGCGCTCCCAAACGAATATTATAAAATTTTACAAAATAACATTGTAGAATATTTGGTTGACCTGTTTAACTACTTTTATATTAAAGGTGCAACTCCATCCAAAGAATTTACTAGGTCAACAATAATCTTAATTCCCAAAAAAGGTAAAGATCCCGAATCTCTGGATGCCTACCGCCCAATTTCATTGCTCAATTCCGATTACAAAATATTAACAGCTATAATAGCAGCAAGACTCCAGAAGTTATTACCAGGGTTAATACATAGTGACCAAACTGGATTTATGAAGGGCAGGTCCTCATTCACCAACTTAAGGAAACTGCTCTTGACAGTAGACTACTATAATGCTCAGGTTAAGGATAATTCATTTCAGAAGGACGATAAGGCAGTGATCGCCATAGACGCCGAAAAAGCTTTCGACGCGATAGAGTGGCAGCACCTCTTTAACTCTTTAGCTCGTTTTGGCCTAATAGGTAATTTCCTTAAATTTATTTTTAAACTTTATGATAACCCAATTTCGGCTTTAGTGGTAAATGGCCTATTATCTGAGAGTTTCCAATTGAATAGAGGGACTAGACAAGGATGCCCGCTATCACCCTTGCTGTTTAATTTATGTATAGAACCATTAGCAACAGTGTTGAGGAATAACTTGCAAGGTATTAGAGTGGGCTCTAAAGAGTTAAGAATATCCCTCTATGCGGATGACTTATTGGTGTTCATCAGTAAAGCAGAGGAAAACATTCCAAAACTCATGAAAATTCTTGACAGTTTTAGTACATTTTCTGGGTACAAGGTAAACTCACAAAAATCGGAAATACTATGGGTTCAAAAGTCAGGTAACTGTAAAAGTCAATGTCCATTTAAGGAAGTCGAGAGTTTGAGGTATTTAGGGATTAATGTTAATATTTCGCCAGAAAAATGGTATGAGGAAAATTTTGCAGGGCTTATTAACAAAGTAGAAAATGATCTATCAAGATGGTTAAACTTCCCGCTTACATTAGCAGGAAAAATAAACTTGATTAAAATGACTATTCTCCCTAAATTTTTATATATAATGCAGAATATGCCTCTATTTATAAAATCTTATGATCTGAAAAGATTGAATAAAACCTTTAAGAACTTTCTGTGGGGGAAAGAAAAAGCTAAATTATCCTTAAATAAACTTATTCTTGAGAGAGACTCGGCGGGATTTGGTTTTCCCTGTCTTCAAAAATACAATTGGGCCTGTCTGGTCAAAATCATTCCTGACTGGCTAATGGATGTGGGACACTTTCAAATAAAGGAGTTAGAACAGGACTTTTTCTTGCCCTTCTCTCTTAAAGCGCTCATCCATTTAAATATATCTAAACTACCTATTATGATGAAAAAAATGTGTACTTTTAAAAATCCTATTATCGCATGGCATAAGGTATGTAAATCTCTAAAAGCCGATCATAGCTATTCTAAATATTTACCCATCACAGGCAATCCTGAATTCACAGAAGGTATAAACAACAAGATCTTTAAAAATTGGCAGGTTAAGGGTCTGATTTACTTTGATCAATGTATCAACCGGGAGTTTGGAAACCTTTTTTCATTTGAAAATATCAAATCTAAATTCCAAATTGACAATAAAGATTTCTTTGGATATCTACAAGTCAGACATTTTTTGAACACTAAGAAAACTAGTTTTTATAATACAGGCTGGGAAGGCTTGCATACAGGGATCGCCCTCTTCCGCGCTGGTGTGCACTCCATCTCCTACTGGTATAAATTGTTATTGCAGAAAGAAGGAGAGAAGCATCTTACTGGCCTGGTACAAAGGTGGTCAATTGACATGCCAGGGATTGATACTGAAGCAATTAGTAAAAGTTTTTTGAGGGCCTGGCAGGCTACTCCGTTACTAGCCTGGAGAGAGGCACAATTAAAATTGATTAATCGCACATATATAACGCCCCATGCACTAAATCTTTGGAATAAAAATGAATGTTATGCCTGCTGGAGATGTAATTTCCCAATGGCCAATTTGATCCATTGTATTTGGAGTTGCCCAAAGGTTGCATCCTTTTGGGCTAAAATTTCATTCTGGCTCTCAAAAATTCTTAGGTATCAGATCCACCTCAAAGTAGATGATATTATTTTGTTATACGAAAAGTCACTTCCAACATTCAATTTGAACATAACGTTCGTAAATTTTACAATTTTATGTGCTAGGAATACTATTTTTGCTTCTTGGAAATCAAAGAGCTCCCCCAGCTTTGTGCAATTTTTAAATAACATGCATCTGAAATTAACTATTGAGCAATACGATACTTCGATTGACTCAGAACAGGAGATTAAAAAATTTCTTAATAAATGGATTAATTTCCTACAAAGTCTATCTTCGGACATACAAAAGCAATATATTTTTCCGTTCCGTAACTCAGTTCCTGTTCTAGAAGCTTGCCTTAGAGGTGAACTTTCTATTTGAGGATATGTACTGTATTAAGGTTGTGAGGAGGGCCCGGGAAGAGGAACTTTTTCTCCCCCCCCTTTTTTTTTTTTTTTTTTTTTTTTTTTTTTTTTTTAGATCAGATTTTCAATAAGAAATAAAGAACTTAAGAAATTGGATATCAGAGGTTCTGTTACCATTGTTCGTTAGTCTACTTTAGTTGAAACCAATTTTTTTTTTTAAACCACAGGGATTCTAGCTTTCTTCTTTACGCAATATGACATAGATACTGTATTTTGTGTTCACAACCACAGCTGCAGGAGCTGTGGTTGCAAGTCTCTCATTGCATATCTCTTTCGTATTTTTTTTTTGTGTGATTGTAACCACTTTTTATTTTTGTTTTTTCTGAAAAATAATAAAGGAAAGGAGGGGAAGAGAAAGGGAAGGGGGAGAGAATGGGGGGAAGAGGAAAAAAAAAAAGAAAAGTCTTTAGGTCTTATAAAACCCTATCATTCATCAATGTGTACTCTCAAACCATTAATATATTCATTCACTTTGTTTTTTTTTTTTTTTTTTTTTTTTTTTTTTTCCTCTCTTTTTCTCTTCTTTTTTTTCCTTTTTACGATGTGTATCATGAACTGGTTGTCTGCTTAAATGTTTGTTTTATTTATGTTTATGTTTAGTATTTTTTATTTTTTTTTTGGAATGGTTGAGCAACATGAAAAAAAAAAACAAAAACCCCAGCAGTTTGCATACCTTTGAAGCTAAGGTAAATCGTTAGTATGCAGGTACACAGGATGACTGTTTGACTGTTTTTTCAGATGAGATTTGGCCCTGCGTGGCGCAATTTTGAAAAGATTTTGTTTTGTTATATCTGTTTTTACATTTTTGTAAACTGCTGGATATATAAATAAATATATAAAAAAAAAAAAAAAAAACATTTTAGTAAATACAATTTTCGTTTAGTGTCCCTTTAATGCAATACAAGCTACTGATAAAACCTTTCTAGCTTATGAAATTGCAAAAAAAAATCTGATCGAAATTCCAAATATATACTTTAGAGTTCAAACCAAGGTAGCATTGTCCTAACAGCAAATTCCATAGAGAAATTGCATTCTTCATTTGAGGGTAGCTTCTTGAAATAGTTCTGAAAAAGAAAACATTATAATCATAGGCTTATCTGATTTATTATCAAAATTACTATTGCAGGAACAGAAAACAAAACTACTATAAGGAAAGGTTTCTTTCCTGATAAGATACTTGTATACGAGACATGCCTTGTATACAACTTTACATTATGAAACTTTGAAGCAGTCAAGGGGGTGTAGGTGAAAAAAAAAAGATGCACAGTATATAAAGGAGAGAAAGCTCAACTATTAGCTGCATTGTTACATTTTCTTTATTTAAAAAAAAAGAATATGGATGCTAGTTATTGAAGTAGCATCACTGCACTACTGGGAGCTAGCTGAATACATAGGTAAGCCAATGACAACAGGCATATATGTGCAGCCACCAATCAGCTGTTATTGGATACAGCCGAACACGGGACGTGAGGACGTAGCGTCAACGATTGAGATACGCTAGTGGAGGTTTTTTATGAACTACGGATTTATGAAGGATTTTTAACTTTGTTCTTACTTTTCTTTTCACTGGAACATTTTCCAAGATCTGTTGAAATCAGCTGACGCGCAATAAAGATTGTAAACCTTGTAAGTGCAATACAGTAGGGTTGCGTGTCTCATTTATAATACCCTACACTTGATTCTGGTTGCGCTTTATTTTCCCACAGATTATTTTGCAATCAGCAGCTAGCTCCCAGATCCTGAGCCCATCTAGGTTTCATTTTCAACAAAGGATACCAAAAGAACGAAGCAACTTAGATAATAGTAGTAATTTGAAAAGATGTTTAAAATTGTATGCTCTTTCTGAATCATAAAAGAAAAGAAAAAATAAAGGGTTTCGCATCCCTTTAAATTCTCATCTCATAAAGCCTTTTCTTCAGGTTATTGTTGCAAGATAAGAAGACGATGTTGCAAAGATAATCCAGAGTCTTTACAGCCTGCTGTGCACCCTACTAGTTTGCTTTATCAAATTTCTATTCACATCCTCCATGATCCAAATAAACACAATGAACTTTACTTTCAAACTGAATATTTTTTGAATTACTTTTCGGAGCTATCATACTGCCTTATTATTCTACTCCATAATATCCTAGGCAAAGCAAGAACGTATTTGACGTTATTTATTTTTATATGTGCACCCTGTAGCAACGAGAATCACACTGAATCAACACTCTTGTTATACGGACAGATTAACCTCAAATAGATGAATTTTACATATGCAGTGTTTTCCACAGAACATTTTGTCACTATTAGGAAGTAGCCGGGTGGGGGCAGTGTAATATTTTATAATATTTGACCATTTTCTGCTATACAAAGCACAAATTAAATTACTTAATTTAATATAAATATATTCAATGATAATTTGTAGAATAAAAACTTTAGCTTAAAGCGACAGTCTAGTCAAAATTAAACTTTCATGATTCAGACAGAGCATGTAACTTTAAACAACTTTCCATTTACTTTTATCATCAAATTTGCTTTGTTCTCCTGGTATTCTTAGTTGAAAGTTAAACCGAGGTAGGCTCATATGCTAATTTCTAAGCCCTTGTAGGCTGCCTCTTATCTGAATGCATTTGACAGTTTTTCACAGCTAGAGAGCATTAGTTCATGCGTGCCATATTGATAAAAATTGTGCTCACACCCGTGGAGTTACATATGAGAGGGCACAGATTGGCTAAATTGCAAGTCTGTCAAAACAATTCAAATAAGGGGGCAGTCTGCAGAGGCTTAGATACAAGGTAATCACAGAGGTAAAAAGTGTATTAATAGAACGTTGTTTATGCATAACTGGGGAAATGTTAATAAAGGGATTATCTATCTTTTTAAACAATAAAAATGCTGGAGTAGACTGTCCCTTTAATATTGGTTCAAATTTTGGCCGGGTGGTCAATAAAATTAGCCGGGTGGTGCATCTGCTAAAAAGGTCCTGGGAAGAAGACTGATATGTAATGACATTTATCATCAGAATTGAAGATCTATATATATTTATAAAAACTGTATTGAAAAATATTGTTTGTATTTGTATGCCAAAGCGCTTACATAGCTATATAAACATCTGCAATTTATGCTTCCTGAAATGGAATCTTTATTCTTAGTTTCACACTTGAAGTCTGAACATTGTTATGATTGAATTAGCAGTAAAGTCAAATTGCAATCTGAATCATGCATTTTTTTCTTTACCGTCCCTTTAAAGATTTCCCCACTGGAGCACAGTAAGAAGCCATGAGCAAATCTGCTTTTAAAGAACATATTAAAGGGACACTAAAGTCAACATTAAACTTTCATTATTTAGAAAGAGCATACGTTCCAATTTACTTTCATTATCAAATTGACCAGCAACTACTGAGCATATGCAAAAGATTAGTGTATACGTATATGAGTATATATGAGTCTGTGATTGGCTGACTGCTGTCACATGATACAGGGGGCCAGCACATGAAAGTGAATTTTGTTAGAAAAAATCTATTACGCATGAAGTGCTATTGCATTGTCTTTTTATTATTCTCTTGTTAATTATGCAATTATTTTTGGCTATTCCAGAATTATTTCCAAAACATGTTGTGTAAGCCGTGTAACATATCGACTTTTACACATTTATAGCCCTTTAAAGGGACAGTAAATACAATTAATATAAAAGGTTTAGTTGTGTGTAGCAAAACAACTTTGCAAAGTAACTTATTTACCCTGCCCCCTTTTTGTGTCATTTTCCTCTGAATATTGAGGATTTTCTAATTCTCAGAACTGAAAATGCGCTCTGCTGACTACTCAAGGATAACTCTGCTACATATCTTTCTCACAAAGTTGCATGCACTAACTTTACTGTCCCTTTAAACAAGTTTAAATTATTTTTATATAAACAGGAAGTGCACAACATTTGTAACGACAGATTGCTAACAGGCAGGTAACATCCGTATTGGTCTGATATTGGCATGCCCTACAGACATAAAAAAACCCCTCTTTTTTTAAGATAGATACAAAAAACAGTAATACGTGTAAAATATCCTTTTTAGTTGAAAGAAAGAAAAAAAGTAAATATACCATTAAAGATTCTATCTGGAATGTATTAAAGGGACAGTATATTGTAAATATATTCCCAATGATGGACCGATTTTACAATGTATTCATTTACAAATAGTTCCTTTACCTTTAATTTGTCAATTAAAATATTTGTTTTTGCCTGTGGAATCTGCTACCTCTACTCAAAATTGCAGTACTATCTATAGAGAAGTTATATAAATAAGAAATTACACTTGGAGGTGGTATGCTCTAAAATGTTAATTTTTCAATTGTTCTAAAAATGTTGGGCTTTAGTTTACAGAAGTGGTAAAAAAGGAAGCATTTTTGTGTGTACAAAGTGATAAGATAAAGAGGCCTGATCTCCCTAGTTCAAGACATTTTAATTGCCTTTGGTTTCAAAGAGCAAATATGGCTATTTAATATACAAAATAAACTTAAAGGAACAACTTTCAATACATTTTATACTTTGCAGCTTGTATAACAAGTTTAACAGGAAAACTAATTTTACAGTATACTGTCCCTTTAAGTTCACCAGGTCAGGAAGCAGAGGTCTTACAAGTGCTACCAGTTGCAGGGTCACCTAGGAGGGCCGCAGAGCCCAGTGTGTTTAAATGTTGCTCTTTGATATGCACAATAGATATTGTACTCAAAGATTTTCTTTTTAATTCAAGTGTGACTAAGTCTCGATGGTCCTGTCAAAGCAATCTGGTTGCACACAGCAGGAAGACAACCATTCACACCCTGTTGTATAAACAATGCTTTCAACTAAATGGCTTTAGTTCTGTTTTGACTGTGGGAATTTGGTAGTTTTTACCCAGTTGAACACATAAAAAGGTAACCGGGCACAGGATTTGCAGTATAAAATAAATTGTACAGATAATTTTGGAAACATCGCCTACCCCAATAAGCAACTATTGGGTTGTTAAAGAAATTGTACAGTCATCTCACTTAAAGGGACAGTATACACCCATATTAACATTCGCTTATATGTTAGATTCAGTTCTGAATGTTCTAACCTCACCCCCTATACCGTAACCAGTCTGCTTCACAAACGGAGTTATTCCTAATCCAAACTCTGTTTATATTCGTTATAAATGGCCGACCAGCTCTGCATATTAACTACATCATAAACTCTCTCCATTGAAATGCTCCAATCAAAATTAGATCCCAGATGAAAAATCAGGATCGCGCTTTCGTCGTTTCGCGCATGTGCACCTTATGAAGAACCTAAAAAACGGAACTAAAATCTCTTTGTAATTTGCGTCTAGCGGAGGAACGAAAAAACACTCTGCTTAGTTTTAGACGTGCAGCACAGACGGACTTCAGCTACATCACTTCCGTATATAGGAGCATGCGTGTTTACACGTAAATGACGTAGGTGGTTGAATGTGCACGAGTATGAGATCGAAAGAGAAGGGGAGTTCAAGGTAGGAGGAGAGGGGAATGGGCGGAGTTTGTCGGCCATTTTTAACAACTCAAATCAAAGATTGTATTGCTGAGATCTCCGTTTGTAAAGCAAACTCAGTAGGGTAGAGGGGGTGAGCTAAGAAAATGTGAACACAATCTAAGGTATAAGAAAATGTTAATAAGGGTGTAGACTGTCCCTTTAAAGGGACAGCGTAGTCAATGCTTTTTATTTGTTTTATTCACCAACAAAAATGTATTTCAGTTTAATAAAAAATCAAATACAATTTTATGCTTTCTCAGTCAATATTTTCTTGCTTCTCAGACAACAGGGAATGGTAAGAATTATACAACCAATACTGCAGTATTAGTTTCAAATTAAATGGCTTTTTTTTTCTCAAAGGAACATTAAACTGATGGGCACTACTACAATACCATGGTTACTGGCCAACATGCTACCCTCTTACTACATATGTCATTATTTTTTAATCCCTTAAAGGTGCTGGATAGGGAAGCTCAACATATTTGTTCAGCAATCTTGAAACCTAGCAATTCTCGCATTCTGTGACAAAAGCAGTACACAGTAACATATCAGTAATGTTGCCATATCTTGAAAGTTGTATTGTGCATTTTAGGTTAGCAAACATAATACAGAGAGGAAGGTTTACATTTTTGCATTTTTTTTTTAAACAATTTAAAAAGTTACATAACATATAAAACCCTTCAGGAATAATATACTGCTTTGCAGCTTCTGAAAACTATGTATAGCTCATGCGTTACTTTACGCAAACTAACCTGAACCACACAAATACAACTCACAAAAAGCTGACCATTTTGTTGGTCTATGAACGTTTACCATTTGTGTCACAAGGTGCAAGAATACCTAAGCTCCAAGATGGCGGCACCCAGTATGAATATGCAGAGCTTGACAAACAGATACCTTTGAGGGGTTAAAATAAGAGAACAGCTTTGAAAAGAGATGTGAGTACTGAAGGAAAAATAGTAGCATGTTAAATAGTAACTGTGCTGTTTTAGTTGTGCCCAGCAATTTAATGTCCAATAACATGAGTAAATTCTGCTCCTTCATTTGCCAGACACATAAAAAGGTCTGTATTCAAAATAAAAAAAATCTAACACCCAGCACAATTTACAGAACAGTTCAGGTATACACCTCTTGGCAAGCTTGATCTCTTTTTGCAATGACTAGTTCATGCACATTACAATTTACCATCTCTTTAATAAAAACAATAACATTATAGGTTTAATTCTCATGTTTACTACTTGCCCCTCCCTCCTCACACTTAGGTCCTTGTGCAGATCTAACCAATATTCTATTTATTGAGCTTCTTGAAACTTAGGAAGGGGATGATTCTGTGTACAAATAATTGCTGGGGACTGACCATTGGGATTAAAGGGACAGTAAAGTCAAAATTAAACTTCCATGATTCAGATACATTTTTAAAACAACTTTCCAATGTACTTTTATTTCTAATTTGCTTTGTGTTGTGGTATCCTTTGTTGAAAAGTAGGCTTAGTAGCAGCAATGCACTACTAGGAGCTAGCTGCTGATTGGTGGCTAAACATATATGCCTCTTGTAATTGACTCATCCAATGTGTTCCGCTAGCTCCTAGTAGTGATTTGTTGATCCTTTATTAAAGGATACCGATAGAATGAAGCCCATTTTATAATAGAAGTAAATCTAAAAGTTGGTTAAAACTGTATCCCTGTGTCCCTTAAACGTCTATTCCTGAACTCTGTATGTTTATTTTATAACATTTTTGCTGTGAAGAAGAGGATATTTCTGCAGACATAAATTTACAGTTTTGAGAACTACAAAACCAATAACATGTGATATTTTGTAGATATGAAAAAATGCCTAGAATAATCTTACTGAAACCTCTGGGAGAACGTGACATTGTGAATGAATTAATTAATGGAATTCATTTACCAAAAAAAATAAAATAAATATTGCAACCCATAAATAAACAGCACCATGCTACATAATTAAATACTAATCCTTATTTCAGGATGAATAACATTTAGATTATAATGCATCTATAGATAGATTTTCCTCAGTAAGTATTTTTTAAATAAAGTGTTTATGCAGGAATACATTTTGAGTTCAATATCACTTTTAAATGGCACTTAAAGGGACAGTATACACCAAGTTGCATATAACTGCATGTAATAGACACTACTATAAAGAAGAATATGCACAGATACAGATATAAAAATCCAGTATAAAACCTTTTAAAAAACGTACTTAGAAGCTGCCAGTTTAGCAATGCTGATGAGGTTAGGCTGGAACACCCACATAAAGGGGCTGGGAAAACAGGAACAGCAGATGCCCCCCCCCTCTCCTCTCCCCAACCCGCACATTAAAAGACAGGTTACACAAACAAGAGCAGCAGAAATCTCTAGACTTTAGTCTTTATCTGATATTATGGGGCTTGGTTAGGAGTCTGAAAATCAGCACAATGTTATTAAAAAAATAAGCAAAACACTACAGATGAGCTATGTACACAGATCTACAAAACATTCATGCAAAGAAAAATCTAGTGTACAATGTCCCTTTAATGAGTAGAGCAACTGTGCTAATGAGAGAGCCCAGCCACACCCACTGACAGTAGCCCAATTGGTCTGCAAATGTATGACTTTACCAAGGTTCAAATAAATAAATGCATAAAAAAGGAAATTCAAATTTTCTAATAACTCTCTGAAATAAAAACAAGTGAAAGTTTTGTATTCTGTGTGGAGTGAATCTTCTCACCTTACATAGAGCCAAGTTTGTTGCAAAGGATTTTTTTTTCTTAATCTATTGTATTTGGTTAAAGAGCGTAGCAGAGAAACAGTGTTCCATTACACAAAGTTTAAGGTCAAGGAAAAAGAAAGACAACAATGACATTAAATTCCTGAAACTCTTGCAGGACCGTCTAGGAAATAAAGACATCTTCATGAAGTCTAATTGGCAGGTAGCCACCATACTAACTAATTCAGAGCAGGGGTAATTGAGACTTTCAAAATGACGGGTGAGGAGTAGAATATACGTGGAAACTACAGAATGTCTAGGATACGGCTCTTGCATATGTAAGACTAGGTCCTCCCGCAGGATACACTGCAACCTCTATGGTTGTAAAAAAAAACACAAAAAAAACAAAACAATTTGCATACTTTAAGTGCTATAAACCAGTGTGCCGTGAGAGATCCCTACGGTGTGCCGCAGCAGACTGACCACAGTGTGGGGGTGTCCCTCTTTCAAATTTTTAAATATTTATATGTCATGTATAGTTTTTAGGAGGCATGGCATGACAGCACAGTACAATGTGTGATTTGTAAAGTTTGGGGATGGTGGTGTGCCACCGGATTTTTTTATGTAAAAAAGTGTGCCACGGCAAAAAAAGTTGCAAAATCACTGCTATAAACCATATTGCCCATGCTAGTAAATATAGTTTGTAAAGCAAAAAAAAAAATAGTTTGGAATAGCCAGCCTATGTTTGGTTCAGCACCTGGGTAGCACTTTCTGATTGGTGTCTAAATGCAGCCACCAATCAGCAAACGCTGAACCAAAAATGGGCCGGCTCCTAAGCTTACATTCAAATAAAGATACCAAGAGAACAAAGAAAATTTGAATAGGAGTAAATTAGAAAGTTGCTTAAAATTGCATGCTCTATCTGAATTTATTTTTGACTAGCCCATCCCTTTAATGTCTGATGAGTTTAGAAAATTCACAGTGGCATCCCATATATGTTTATCTATAAAACTATGGTCTATACCATGTCAATATTGTTTAAAACAACTGTAAAAAATAAAAAAAGATTTGACCATGTGCTTATGCTATAAGTGTATCTGCTGAAAACAAAGCAGTCAATTATAAATGTGTTTATATAAGTGTTCTCCCCAAGACATTTTTAGCGGGTGCACCACCTAACTGAGTTTACTGATCACCGGGCTAAAATTTTAGCCAATATTAAGCCAATATTAAAAATGTTCAATTTTTATTGTACAAATTATCATCATTTAAAGATACACTGAACACAATTTTTTTCTTTCATGATTCAGATAGAGCATGAAATTTTAAGCAACTTTCTAATTTACTCCTATTGTCAGTTTTTCTTGGTTCTCTTGCTATCTTTATTTTAAAAGCAGGAATGTAAATCTTAGCAGCCAGCCCATTTTAGGTTCAGCACCATGGATAGTGCTTGCTTATTGGAGGCTTACATTTACCCACCAATAAGCAAGCATAACCCAGGTTCTCAACCAAAAATGGGCCGGCTCCTATGCATCACATTCCTGCTTTTTAAATAAAGATATCAAGAGAACGAAGAAAAATTGATAATAGGAGTAAATTAGAAAGTTGCTTAAATACCCCTTAAGGACCAGCGACGTACCCTGTATGTCACTGGCCTTTATTTGGGACTTGATTGTTTTATAGCGCAGTCTTGCCACCAGCGTTGAGACCGCTCTATTCCACAAAGCCTGCTGGAGAGAGTGGATTAATAGTGTGTTCTTGCTAGACTTGTGCTATTATGTCCTGAAAAAACCCTTAACGACCAGTGACATACAGAGTACATTGTGGTCATTAAGGGGTTAAAATTGCATGCTCTATCTAAATCATGAAAGAAAAAATTGGGGTGTAGTGTCCCTTTGATATATTTATGTTAAATTCTGCAATTATTTTGTGCTTTGCATAGCAGAAAATGATATAATATTAAAAAATATTACACTGCTACTTCATAATGCCACCTGGCTGGCGAAATTGTCTGTGGAGAACAGTGTGTGTGTGTGTATGTGTAAGTATATATATATATATATATATATATATATATATATATATATATATATACACACACACACACACAGTGTATATATATATATATATATATATATATATATATATATATATATATATATATATAAATATATAATTATGAAGTGTATTGTGTGTGTGTATATATAATTATGAAGTGTATTACGAGTCAGACAAAGAGTATTTAGCTTCAGGTGCAGACATAGATCTATGAAGAATATAATAAAATACTGTTGATGACTCAGTCTAAGGCAATTTGGAATTAAATTAGATCAAACTGGTTTCTCTATAATGCGTTTTGTAATATTATTAAATTTAAAGAGACATTAAACCCAAAATTAAATAGCACACAAAAAATAGGAGCATGTTACGGTCCCCGCTATCAGCTTAGTCAGCAAGAGCCGCAACCAGGGGGGCAGAAGGTATCTGCCTTCATATAGTAAGGGAGCACCGATTGTGCTCTGTCAACCAATAAAACCAGCTTGCTGGTCACTACAGAGAGTGACACTGTCTGTGTCACTTTCTGTAATGATCTTCACACTTTTCCATTAGTGCCATGTGGTAGCAGTGAGAAGGAAGGAGGTAGGCGGGTGGGCAGCCCAGCACACGAGGAGGAGAGGGGGGCGCTGTTCCCTATACTACGAAAAATGGTTTGAAGGGAAAGGGAGGGATGAGCCCCTACCCTACGGAAAAAATATTGTCTTGAGGGGGACCCTACACTACAGAAAAAAAGTGATCTTGGAGTGGAAGCAGTCACTACAGAAAAAAGAAGATCTAATAAATATAGAGTAAAAAGCAGAATCTTTTTTTATTGGCAGACTTGCTGCCAGTGACAAACATGGTGGGGAGCAACAGGAGGGGGCAGCATTTGAGAGCTGATTGGGGCACTCAACTGCATACTTGCAGACTGTCTGTCAGTACCTAAGATGGTGGTGACCAGGGGTGGGAGGTTGGAGAGACCTGTTTCGGAGGTATCAGGTAGGTATCAATGCGTGGGAGGTGTTAGGGTTGTCCCTACACTACAGCAAATATTACACTGATCAGCCCTTTAACATGCTTGTCTGCTGTTTCTGAACAAAGGGAATTCCAGAAAATCTTTAACCCCTTCATGACCAGACCACTTTTCCATTTGTTGACCTTTGGGACCAGAGCTATTTTTACATTTCTGCAGTGTTTGTGTTTAGCTGCAATTTTCCTCTTACTCATTTACTGTACCCATAAATATTATATACCGTTTTTCTCGCCATTAAATGGACTTTCTAAAGATACCATTATTTTCATCATATCTTATAATTTACCTTTTCTAAATGTTGTCCTGAGTTTAGAAATACCCAATGTTTACATGTTCTTTGCAAGTTATAGGACAATAAATACAAGTAGCACTTTGCTATTTCCAGACAATTTATTCTCTCCAAAATTAGCGACAGTTACATTGTAACACTGATATCTGTCAGGAATCCCTGAATAACCCTTCACATGTAAAAAAAAAAATTTTTTAGTAGACAACCCCAAAGTATTGATAGACAACCCAAAGTATTGATCTAGGCCCATTTTGGTATATTTCATGCCACCATTTTGCCGCCAAATGCGATCAAATTAAAAAAAACTTTCACTTTTTCACTGACTGTAGGTTTCTAACTGAAATTATTTACAAATAGCTTGTGCAATTATGGCACAGATGGTTGTAAAAGCTTCTCTGGGACCCCCTTTGTTTAGAAATAGCAGACATATATGGCTTTTTGGCAATTAGAAGGCTGCTAAATGCTGCTGCGCACAACACGTGTATTATGCCCAGCAGTGAAGGGGTTACATAGCTTGTAGGGTTAATTTTAGTATTAGTGTAGAGATCGGCCTTCAACCTGACACATCCCACCCCTTGATTCTTCCCAAACAGCACTCTTTCCTCCCCCACCCCACAATTGTCCCCGCCATCTTAAGTACTGGCAGAAAGTCTGCCAGTACTAAAATTAAAATACATTGATTCTGCAGTGTTGGATCCCCCCTTAGCCCGCAACCTCCCTGATCTCCCCTATACAGCTTTCTAACCCTCCCCCTCTACCTACATGCCGCCATCTTGGGTACTGGCAGCTGTATGCCAGTACCCAATTTGCCCCCAAAAAATATTTTTTTGTTTTTATATTAAAAATAACATTATCTGTAGTGTAGCTGCCCCCCCCCTCAATACCCTACCCACCCTCCACCCCCAGATCACTTACCAAACTTTATTTATTACCCCTCCCTACTTCCCATAGCTGCACAGTAAAAGTATATGTGGTGCATGCGCACGCCCACATCAACCCCTCGGCAGTAGGGACTCATCGCGCACACATCAGTGTGAACAGAATCTGGATGAAACCATTGATGGGCCGCCCACCCGTCTCCCTGCTGCTGCTCCCACCCACCAACAATCGGCACCATCAATGGCCAATGCAGGGAGGGCCACAGAGTGGCCCTCTCTGCATCAGTGAGTTAAAAAGGGTATTGAAATGATGCCTCAATATCGAGGCATCACTGCAATACCCTGAAAGAGTCTGGAAGCGATCACCATCACTTCCAGCGCTTGAAACCCCAGAGGACATGCCAGGCAAGGGGTTAAAGTGACAGTCTAGTCAAAATTAAACTTTCATGATTTAGATAGGGCATGCAATTTTAAACAACTTTCCAATTCACTTTTATCATCAAAATTGCTTTGTACTCTTGGTATTCTTTGTTGAAAGCTAAACCTAGGTAGGTCCATGTGCTAATTTCTAAGCACTTTAAGGTTGCATCTTATTTCAAAACATCGGATTGTTTTTCACATGCTAGTTCATGTGTGTCCTTTAGATAATATTGTGCTCACGCCTGTGGAGTTACTTATGAGAGGGCACTGATTGGCTAAAATGTAAGTCTTTCAAAATAACTGAAATAAGGGGGCAGTCTGCAGAGGCTTAGATACAAGGTAATCAGAGAGGTAAAAATTATAATACTATAACCGTGTTGGTTATGCAAAACTGGGGAATTGGTAATAAAGGGATTATCTATCTTTAGACTGCCCCTTTCATAACCATTTGTCTTATGACTTCAGTAGATGTGTGTAAATATTTTTCAGTGAGAGCCCCCTTTGCAGGGGTTAAACACATAGACTTGCAGGGTCAGTAGCGCTAAAATGACTATCGAATTAAAGCACTCCATTTTTGCACTAATGGCCCGTCAAAAATGAACAATAAAGTCAACATTAAATTGTCATGATTCAGATGGTGGTTGACGAGTGGGTTTAGAAGCAGCAATGCGCTAATGTGCGCAAGCTGAACACATCTGGGCAGCCAATGACAAGAGGCATATATGTGCAGACACCAATGACCAGCTAGTTCTTAGTACCTACCCATGTATGCTATTTAACAAAGAAAACAAGGAGAACAAAGGAAGTTGGATAATAGAAGTAAACTAGATAATTGTTTAAAAATAAATTCTCTGTCTATACCATGACAGTTTAAATTTGATCTTACTGTCCCTTTTATCATAGTAAAAACAAATATGCAATATACAATGATTTATTCTATTTGATTTTGCAGTAATTTACTTCTTCATGCTACAAACCCAGAGAACTTGGGAGCGCCTTCTGCATACTGGAAGGTACATACCCGACAAATGTTAAATGCACTTCACTTTTCGATAGAAGTAAAATGCTTCCACTAATCCTGTCCTGGTAAAACTATTTATTTTAAATTTGAAAGAGAAAATAACCCCATCTCAAAGTTTTACAGAATCATTGAAGATCCAGAGTATATGGAGTCTTATAGATCTATTCCTTTGTTGAAAATGAATTATTAAATAACAAGATTTTGGCAAATAGAATTCAGTTACCTTTGGGAAACATATCTCAAGATCACATGGGATTTATGAATGGCAGTCAACACAGTAGATTTGCATAATCAACAAATGCAAGATAACAAGACAATGCAATAGCATTTACTCTGAATTTCAAATAAGTAGTAGATTTTTTTCTAACAGATTTCAGTTATGACTATTTCCACTCCCCCTGTACCATGTGATAGCAATCAGCCAATCATAAATGCATATACGTATAGTCTGACTTCTTGCACATGCTCAGTAGGAGCTGGTGACTCAAAACGTGTAAATATAAAAAGACTGTGCACATTTTTTTATTGGAAGTAAATTGAAAAGTTGTTTAAAATTACATGCTGTATCTGAATCATGAACATTTAATTTGACCTGAGTGTCCCTTTAAGAAAAGTTTCCTAACGGTGGCACATTATGGTAATGAAGGAAGAACAGGAGGATATTTTGATTTTATTATTTAGATGTACATAAGGCCTTTGCCTCTTTAGAATGGGACAATTTGTTTTCTTCTTTAGAACACTTTGGCTTAAAAGAAATATAGTGCAGCTAACCGGGCTAGCTCAAGAAATTGTGCTGCCTGGGTTAGAGAATGCTATGATACCCCCCCTCCCCCCAGTAGTATCAACCTACTAGCCTGGCCACTGCCTGCATGTAACCAAAGCTTATGCACAATTGTGCAATACGTGGGAAGGTAGTTAAGGAAGAGATAAACTTGTCCCACCTTGAATGTCGCCCCTGGTTCTAATACATTGTAATACAAAGCTACAAATAATGTTGCAAAACACTGTTGCCATAGACTACTAAAGACATGTGCACACTCCTGAGCTCTTATGAGTCTACCTAGTTTTACTCTTCAATAAATGATACCAAGAGAACTAAGCAAATTCAATTAACAGAAGTAAATTTGAAAGTTTTTTAAAACTTCATGCTCTGTCTGATTCATGAAAGTTTAATTTTGGCTTTACTGTCCCTTTAATACAAAAAAAGGTTAATCTACTTAGAATATGAATAATCAAGAAAAAAATACTTTAATAAGATACAATGAAGAATAAATATATACTTAAAAGGGATAGTAAAGTCAAAATTAAACTTTCATGATTCAGATAGGACATGTAATTTTAAACACCTTTCCAATTTAATTTTATCATCAAATTTGCTTTGTTCTCTTGTTATTCTTAGTTGAAAGCTAAACCTAGGTAGGCTCATATGCTAATTTCTAAGCCCTTGAAGGCTGCCTCTCATTTTAATGCATTTGACAGTTTTTCACAGCTAGAGGGCGTTAGTTCATGTGTTTCATATAGATAACATTGTGCTCACGCACGTGAAGTTATTTAAGGGTCAGCACTAATTGCCTGAAATGCAAGTCTGACAAAAGATCTGAGATAAGGGGGCAGTCAGCAGAAGCTTAGATACAAGGTAATCACAGAGGTAAAAAGTTTATATCTATAACAGTGTTGGCTATGCACAACTGGGGAATGGTAAATAAAGGGATTATCTAGCTTTTAAAACAATTACATTTTCGGGGTTACTGTTTACTATTCCTTTAAATATCCCTTTTAGCGCACTGGTGTTCCAAATAGTGCAAACATTCTACATAGTAATTACAATCAGTTTAGGGGCAATTTACATCTGTCCCTAATTGCAGATTATAGCTGAGGAGATAAGATAATAACATACTTTAGAGGCTTTTTAAGGTGGGTAGCCTGGGATTTAACTGAAAAAGCAAATCCCTGCACATTTTGGTAACAAGATAATAACTGCATATGCTTATAAAACATTTACGGTGTATGCAGATCTTTTGCAATTAAGTGCTGAATACCCCATATATACTCTATGCAGATGCAGTATATATATGTGTATATGTGTATATACAACCATGCAAACACTGCCTTTTTAAAGCAGTAATAGTTGCAAACATTAGAACACAATAAATATATACTCACAGGGGTTTATTACCAATTAAACTGACATAAAAACTGCCACAGCAGCACACTGAAATTACACATGTATGTGTTACAGTTAAAGTGCAGAAATCCGTTAATGTGCACATTACCTAGCTAATCTGTAGATTAACTAGGGTGATCAGTTAAAGTGCAGAAAAATTGTTTCATTTCTCAAATTACCTAGGTAATCTGCAAATTACCTAGATAATCTGCACATTACCTACTAGGCACTAGTTAAAGTGCAAAAAATGCACTTTAGCGGTAACACATATATATATATATATATATATATATTTATATATAAACTAAAGGGAGTCCCATGGTTTTTCCTATGATAATCAGTTCATATCACTTTTTTTTAGAGAGCCTGGGGCACTTTCTTCTGAAAATGGAGGTAAAAACAAAATCTTAAAGGGCAGTGCGGCGCACTTTATGCATCATTCATTGCCCAGACACACTTCAACTTCTTAACAAGTTTATAGTAGTTTTCCCAAGGGTATAACAACTGCTCTCATTCTGTTTCTGTATTTATTAGCATCTTGGCCTCTACACTTCTAAGCATTGTATATTTCCCATTCTGCATTCTGAATTGTTACAGAATCGACTTCCCTGCAACCCATTGTGGAATTATGCAATGAGAACATCGTACTGAGAATGTGAAATATCTGCCATTCTAGCTGTAATGTACCTGTGATAATACAGTTGAAAAACAAATAATATTTTTACAATTAATTATAGACAGGACTGTTGTTCATGTTATGTTATCTATTTAATTACTTGTGGAATAAGCAAAAAACAAAATACAGGCTGTACGAGTAGACCTTTAAAAGACAGAATCCGGGAGCACTTACCCTCTCATTAGACAAAGATCTCCCTAAAACCCTGGTTGCAAAACATTTCTTTAAACATTGAGATACTACAAGTAATAAAAATAAATTAAAATTCCAAGCCATCGACTATATCCCCAAAAATGTAAGGGGGGGGGGGTGACAGATATAGGAATCTTTTAGACAAAGAAGCACAGTGGATTTTCAAGCTAGGTACAAAGGAACCGAAGGGTATAATACACTTTCAAGCACTTTAGCTTTTTAGAAAAGTTTGTTTCTCTCATGTAAACTGTTTATTGAAAAAGAAGCCGAAGAATGTTCCGATTTCGACCGAGGGTAGATACGCTCCAGAGTGCTCTGTTCTAATCAGAGCCTAGGGCGCCACAGCTACCTCTGGGAACCTTACCATGGGTTGCAGCCCGCACGTCTTGAAATTCTCTGTCTGGGAAATTATCTATCTATTGAATCTATAATAAATAGATAGATTCGACAGAGAATTTCAAGAAGTGCGGGCTGTGACCAATGGTAAGGTTCCCAGAGGCAGTTGCGACGCCCGAGGCTCTGATTAGAACAGAGCACTCTGGAGCGTATCTGCCCTTGGCCGAAATCGGAACATTCTTCGGCTTCTTTTTCAATAAACAGTTTACATGAGCGAAACAAACTTTTCCAACTTTAACTACACGGGAAGCCGTTAATGTGCACATTACCTAGGTAAAGTGCAGATTCTGCACTTTAACTGAGCAAATCAGTTAATCTGCAGATTAGCTAGGTAATGTGCACATTAACTGTAACATATGCATCATTTACCCATATCAGCAATGTTGTCATTCTAGCAGCGATACCTAAAGTGAAAGTATATAGCAGAAACATTTCTATTTGTTTTGAAATTTACATTGATGTCCATTTTTTTGTCTTTTGTTGGGAAAGTGTTACCCTATTCTAGGCCTTAGGGTCTCCATTAACTTGAATGTTGAGGTCAGTCAGTGGTTTGGTCAAATGTAGATGCAGCTAGCTCTCTGTGGCAAACAAGCAGTTACAGTTTAACCTGTCTTAAATGCACAAATGAACAAAACTGTACAGCAACAAAACAATTTACCCATGGGAATGTTAAAGAACACAAGGGGAATACTGCATGTTCCTTGATAGCACTATCTATCACAACACGAGAGATCTCGATTTCGTAACAAGGTTCAAGTACCATGTACACAACAGCCTGGCAAGACATATATCCTCTGCAATAATTCTGCGAATACAGATCCACCCCCACCCCTCATCTGCTAGCATATGTTTTGTTTGGCTTTTTTGCACACACTAAATAATCTTCTTCCTAGAGGATATAGACACTGTTCATTATATATATTTTTTTAAACAAAAATTCAGTTCAACTCTTGTACTGCACATCTTAGACATAAAACCTGCATGAACACAATTATTTTACTCAGACATCACAGCTGACGGGTTAGGGAAGAAAAAAAATACTTTTAAATTAGCTCTTTACTCTGGCAGATGTTACATCTAGCTTTAAAAGGACCTGGAAGTCAATAATCAACTATCCCGATTCCAATAAAGCAAACAATTTATATAACCGTTACAATTTACTTTTACTACAAAATATTCTTTGTTCGCCTGGTATACTTAAAGGGACACTGAACCAAAAAATTTTCTGTCATGATTCAGATAGAGCATGCAATTTTAAGCCACTTTCTAATTTTTTCATATTATCAATTTTTCTTTGTTCTCTTGCTATCTTTATTTTAAAAAGAAGACATCTAAGCTTTTTTTTTTTATTCAGAACTCTGGATAGCACTTTTTTATTGGTGGATGAGTTTCCACCAATCAGCAAGAACAACCCAGGTTGATCACCAAAAATGGGCCGGCATCTAAACTTACTTTCTTGCATTTCAAATAAAGATACCAAGAGAATGAAGAAAATGTGATAATAGGAGTAAATTAGAAAGTTGCTTAAAATGCCATGCTCTATCTGAACCACGAAAGAAAAAATTTGGGTACAGTGTCCCTTTAAAGGACACAAACCCATTTTTTTTTCTTTTGCGATTCAGACATAACCTAACATTTTAAACAACTTTCCAATTTACTTATCTTATAAAAGTTGCTTCATTCTCTTCTTGTTATCCTTCTGTTTAAAGAGCAGCAATTCACTACCAGAAACTAGCTGAACACATCAGGTGAGCAAATGACAAGAGGCATATATGTGCTGCCAGCAATCACCAGCTAGCTCCCAGAACGGCATAGCTACACCTAAGCCTAAGTAGGTATGCTTTTCAAAAAAAGAGTACCAAGAAGAAAAAAAGCAAATTAAATTACAAAAGTAAATTGGAAAGTTGTTTATTTTGACTTTACTGTCCTTTTAACTACTTCACATGAGAGCATACTGGGGTAGGATTATGAGTGTGTACATATTTATATACACATATATATATATATATATATATATATATATATATATATATATATATATAAAATATATTTACACACACACACATATATATATACTGTATATATATATATATATATATATATATATATATATACACACACACACCATATTATACTTTATGTGTAAACATGGTTACAAACATTGCTTGAATCTCTGCTACCATATGGTGCTCCAGTCACGTGTGTACGATCCAAAGCCTACCTCAGTTTACTCTCAAGGAATAAAGTTTTAACAAAGGATACCAAGAGAAAGATGTTAATTTGATGATAATATTAAAATAAAATTGCTTTAATTTTAATTGCAAGCTCTATCTGAATCAGTTTACTTTAGACAATGTTCATTTAATGTATTATGTAGCCCTGATTTGTAAGGCAATGTATGGTTTTATTATATGATATGTTATATATAAATATGCAGACAAGTTTTGGGAGCTATGTCTGCAAAACATCTAGCACCTGCTCCTAATCACTTGTATTCTTCCATATATAACCCAATTTAAATTGAGGGCTCCCTTCTCAGAATAACATGTTACAGTATTTATAAAAACAATGTATATATATGAATATATCAATTATATAATCAACAGGTGCATATTTAACCATATGGTCATACATTTGATATTTACAATCCATTGTACATAACTTCCACTAAAAAAAACATTGCAGTACTTTAAAAGTGTAACTATTTTACTGCCAAATCAAGTTCCCTTCTGACATCCAAGAAGCTAAAATTACAAGGAAGAAAGTGATCTAGCAAGGTGTACGCTTCAAAATACAACAATTGCCTAGAACTTGCACAAAGTAACACTATTGTTGTGACAAAGGTAACCAAATGTAATACTAGTCACCATAACATGTGAATCTGGTCCTTTTTATTTAATCCAGTGAGTATTGCAAGAGGCAGGTGAATCATCTGATGTATTTTTATCTGCAAAGATTACTGGATCAGATCCGTAGGATAACAGAACTTGGGGTCATTTGAGCTTCCTAGTGCTTCTAGGCCGGTGTAATTAGACTACATCTAAACCATGATACTCAGATAGGAACAGCAGTGTTTAACCCCACAAACCCCCAGAGGAGGCAGGTAAGAGCCAGCAGGTAAGTGCTCAGGGTGCAGATCACTCACCATCTGGCAGAGGAGAAGCACAAAGCCCATCAGCAGCAGTGTCAGCAGCCCAGCCCCCCTCATGTCTGCGAACAGGATCCAGTCTGGCTGCTCAGTGTCCGTGTAAGGAGCCTTCTCGTCTCACAATAACGCGGATGGCACAGTCCCAGCGATATCTGGCTGCTGAGCCGTATCTGCAGTTTCCTCCATTACTGCTACAATGTGTTACACTCAGCTTCTTCCTGTAGGCGTGGTCATGTGTGGACAACCTACTACTGACGTCACTAGTCCATCCCTGCAAGGCTATGCGCATGCGCTGAGGGGAAGCATGTGCAATTCAGTAGGCATGCGCGTTATCGCAGCCTCGCTCTCGATAAGAATAGAATACGTCACACATGCCCCTCCCCTACTAGCTGCGGGACACACACGCGTGGATCGCACCATGTGCTTGGTGGTACCGCCAACCGGTTTATGGTTGGATCCAGCTGGGATATATGGTGAGACCGGTTGCACTAAGTTTTATGTGGCTGTGTTGTATCGAAGTGAACTGGAATATACGGTGAGACCGGTGTATGAGTCGTGGTGTGTAAGTGACTGGGGTTACACAGAAGGGGTTATAGGAGGCGCGTGCATGGAAATGACGGGTTGTATGGAAGTGATCAGAATACAGTACACAGAGGTGCAAGCAACTGGGGTTGTATGTACTTGTCTTGATTACAATACAGAGATGCCGGTAAAAAGGCGTGGTGCGTGCAAGTGACTGGGATTACACAACGCGGTCGCGGTGTAGGAGGCGCGTGCATGGAAATGACTGGAGTTGTATGGAAGTGAATGAAATTACACAGAAGCGCGTGCATGGAAATGACTGGAGTTGTATGGAAGTGAATGAAATTACACAGAAGCGCGTGCATGGAAATAACTGGAGTTGTATGGAAGTGACTGAAATTACACAGAAGCGCGTGCATGGAAATGACTGGAGTTGTATGGAAGTGACTGAAATTACACAGAAGCGCGTGCATGGAAATGACTGGAGTTGTATGGAAGTGACTGAAATTACACAGAAGCGCGTGCATGGAAATGACTGGAGTTGTATGGAAGTGACTGAAATTACACAGAAGCGCGTGCATGGAAATGACTGGAGTTGTATGGAAGTGACTGAAATTACACAGAAGCGCGTGCATGGAAATGACTGGAGTTGTATGGAAGTGACTGAAATTACACAGAAGCGCGTGCATGGAAATGACTGGAGTTGTATGGAAGTGACTGAAATTACACAGAAGCGCGTGCATGGAAATGACTGGAGTTGTATGGAAGTGACTGAAATTACACAGAAGCGCGTGCATGGAAATGACTGGAGTTGTATGGAAGTGACTGAAATTACACAGAAGCGCGTGCATGGAAATGACTGGAGTTGTATGGAAGTGACTGAAATTACACAGAAGCGCGTGCATGGAAATGACTGGAGTTGTATGGAAGTGACTGAAATTACACAGAAGCGCGTGCATGGAAATGACACGGTAAACTGCTCCCTCTGTGTGACCCCAGCACCCGGGCAGTCAGTCTGGCTGCATTTTGCGTTGCTGGTAAAGCTGCCATACTGCATTTTGAGGCGCAGGTATGTGCGGAGCTAATGCGCCTTATCTATTCGCACTCTGTTCCTAACCACGTGCTGAATTTGGCCTGAACTAGTTCATACACTGCACAGTATCAAACAGCTTTATATTGTTTTACATTGTACTGTTTGTTTAACAAAGTATACAAATTAACCATTCCACTCCAATGTAGCACAAGTCACTCCTGTTTGTGTTCACATGACCTCTGCAGCTTGCTCATTTTGTATTGGGTTTCTTAGTTGAAAGGCACTGTAACAGGGTCGTACTATGGCATAGGGTGGCAGATTTGGGAGGGGCAGCATCTTTCTCCTCTTTTTTTTTTTCTTTTCTTTTTTTTTTCTCCCTGATTAAGGTCGCTCCATTTAGAGCCACCAGCATTTTTGCAGTGGAAGTGTTCTTGGTGAGAAACTTGCCCGGGGATATGCTTACAAGGTGAGGCTGGAGGAGAAGACCTTATGTCTATATGCTGCCTCCCCTTGTCAGCTGTGGTGGGTCTGTGAGCACAGTGATTATTGCAGGTCTTAGCAGCTAACAGACTGGATGCGTCTGTGCACTGCTTAGATCAGCTTGTAATGTCTAATCATAAACTCTCAGTGCTAATGTATGTTAGCTACTAATAATTAGCTTTCTCTGCATTCATGTGATGTCTAATCATAAACTCTCAGTGCTAATGTATGTTAGCTACTAATAGCTACCTTTCTCTGCATTCATGTGATGTCCAATCATAAAATCTCAGTGCTAATGCATGTTAGCTACTAATAGCTAGCTTTCTCTGCATTCATGTGATGTCCAATCATACATTCTCAGTGCTAATGTTTGTTACCTACTAATAGCTAGCTTTCTCTGCATTCATGTGATGTCTAATCATAAAATCTCAGTGCTAATGTTTGTTACCTACTAATAGCTAGCTTTCTCTGCATTCATGTGATGTCTAATCATAAAATCTCAGCGCTAATGAATGTTAGCTACTAATAGCTAGCTTTCTCTGCATTCATGTGATGTCCAATCATACATTCTCAGTGCTAATGTATGTTAGCTACTAATAGCTAGCTTTCTCTGCATTCATGAACCTACGGAGTAAATAATAAACGGACACTTAAAACGTTTCATTACTTGAATAATGGTAATTACTGTAGTTGCATGTGAAGGACAGTGATTGTTTCAAAGTGTATTCTTCTTTCTCCTTTTTCCCCTCTTACTACCTCCCTCAGTAACCACATATTACAGTAGGTAAGGGGAATAATACAGGTGTATGTGACTCATTAGTAATCACATATTACAGTAGGTAAGGGGATAATACAGGTGTATGTGTGACTCATTAGTAATCGCATGTTACAGTATGCCTAAAACCTTGGGGGGGGCAGCACAAAACCTAAATACGCCACTGCACTATAAGCACATACAATAAAAATGGTTACACACGACTTATATACAAGTGGAAAAAGAATGCTTTTAATTCATGGTTTTTTTTTTTATATATAAACTCTTTAATATCTGTACGATTTTTGTTACATAGCAGTAATACACTACTTGCTCCTAACTAAACACATCTGGTGAGCCAATGACAAAAATCGTGCCTGTACTTCTGAGCTTACCTTTATATTCTTTTGAGCAAAGGATACAATGGTAAACACAGGAGCGGCTATAAATGCGGTGTAGTAAATTTGATATGATTTAATCTGAGAACAGTATAATCCATTTTCAGTCACTTATAATTACTAAAATCACTCACTATAAAATAGTTTTTGATTTATTTTTGGAATTCTGTCTGTTTAATCTTTAAAAAGTCTACAGTATTTAAGTAAGCTAGAGATTCTAAATTAGACATTTTTATTCAGTATGTAACGGCGACGCTCAAATGGTTTAAATATATTTTAAGCTATTCTACAAATAAAATCGCTGTTTAAATATATTTTTATTTGGACCGTTTGTTTACTGGCCCATAAGCCGAACTCTCATTGCTTTGTTTTTAGCAGTGATATTCTTGACAGAAGGAAGTTTTACATAAACATCTTAAAATAATTTTTCCCCTTCATGCGAGAGTGAAAAAAAATCCCTTTTTAAATCTTGACTTCTCATAGATTTAATTTACCCAAGTCCAACTAAAAAGGCTGCTGCAAACAAATTGGCATCTAGGGGGTCTTGTGATCTCCTCAGGTTCTTCTACTTGTATAAGCATTTAATTAGAAGATCCACCTGACATCACCAGAACACTCCAAGCAAAAGTGACCAAGGGAATGTTAGTTGACATGATTTAAAGTTAAAGGGACAGTCAAGTAAAAAAACAACTCATTTTTCAAATAGGGCATGTCATTTTAAACAACTTTCCAATTTACTTTTATCAACAATTTTGCTTTGTTCTCTTGGTATTCTAGTTGAAAGCAAACCTAGGAAGGCACATATGATAATTTCTAAGCCCTTGAAGGCCGCCTCTATTTTATTTACTTTTCACAGCAGGGGAGAGCAAGCTCATGTAGGCCATATAGATAGCATTGTGATCACGCCCGTGGCTAGTGGCAGACACTGCACTAATTGGCTAAAATGCAAGTCCATAGATAATAACTAAAAGTTACAACAAATATTCTGGTGTTGACTGTCCCTTTAAGTAGTTTTCGTGTGCAGTAACACCCCCCCCCCAGTAGTGTTGTTTACTATGCATTTGTACTGCAAAAATCCCATTACTTCAATTGTAATACATTGTCCCTTCCTCTGTGCCTTAATCCGTAAACCTTGCGGAGCACTTTAAACTTCACTCACTGCTCTACATGAAGACAGTTTTTTTTCACCCTTTGGCTGCCAGGCAGCTTTCTGGCAGCTTTAAGTGGTAAAGTATATAATGTGGGTGGGGGGCATCTTAATTGGGCTTGCAAATATGTCATCAAATCCTAAAAATTCTCTGTTTACCAAACAACTTTGTACAGCTTTTTAAAAAAGCTTTCCCATGCCTGCAGACCAACATAATCTGGTATTTCTGCATAACAAAAGAGTTGAGCTCAAACAATTACCACATAAAATGGGGTGTGATACTAAATCTATTAGTTAATCACAAAAAACCTAGTCTAGGTGGGGTCCTTGAAACAGGTTATTGGATTAGCGGTTACTGGTGCATTTTCAAGGCTAAATGAGTATTTTTTTTTTTTCTTATACATTACAAAATCTTTTATCTAGTTAGCTGCCTTTTTTTCCTTCATTCAATCTTTTGCATAGAGTAGGACAAATTTAAAAGCGATGTGAAACATAGTCCTTTAACCTTGTTTTCTAAAGGAGCACTTACACTTGCCATTTCAACAGTGCATACGACGTTTCATTATTGCAAGTAAAACAATATTTCAATAAACTGTTTTTGTTCCATTTTCTTCTAGGGAGGCTTGGATTAACACTCCTAGACAATATGAGCTTTTGTTTAGCTCCCCAACCTTCTCTGCAGCCAGTCACTTGCATCTTTAAATGTGGATTTTCAGTTTTGCATCAACAATCATGATAGGAAACTCATTCTTTGCAATAGCAATGGGCATACAAGGTATTTTAGATGTGAACATTATTGTAAATACATAATTATATATTTTTATTTAGCTATTAGATGCAAAATAGAAAGGAATGTCTAAATACTTTTTGAATAATTTTACTATAAGTTGAGTCTGTGCTAAACCACCTTAAAGGGACATAAGACCCCAACATTTTCTTTCATGATTCAGATAGAGCATACAATTTTTAAACTAATTTCTAATTTACTTCTATTAAACTTTCTTATTTGGTGAAAAGCAGGAAGTTCAGGAGCGTGCACGTGCCTGTAGCACTATTTCCTGTCATGTAGAGCTCTACTATATTTACTGGTCCTTTTTAAATATACATATTGCATTAAAATAAAAACAGCAAACTACTAAATTAGCACTTAGAACTTCTCAGTGTAGCCCGGCTTACAGCTAGACAAGGGTGACACCATTACAAAGCCAAGTCCCCTACTGAGCACTAGCAATAAACTGACTGCAACAATTTTATAGTGCCTCTTAGCAGGACTTCAAAGGAAAATCTGAGCCTTTGGCTTCCTGCAGAGACCCCAGCCCCCTTTTAGTGTTGACAGGAACTAATGGACTCGTGCACAAATAAGGTTAAAAAGAAAAAAAAATTGCAATCATTTCTATTAAGTATAACCCACTGCTTAGTGTTTTTATAGCCTAGGTTTTGTAAATTTGAAAAACAAATTTAGAAGTTGACAGAACTGTGTGACAAAGTAAAAATATACTGGCAGTCATGACAACATAGTATATATGGGACAGGTTAAAAAGTTAGCTTATTCAAACAGGCATCATGTTGGCTATAATTAGAAACCTATGAGACTGTTAAAAGCATATTGGTAAAAACCTGAAGGAAATATGGGCCCAATATTCAACTTCAAGGGTTACCAGAAGTAAACAGGTATTTTGCACCACAGGAAGCTGTATTTGAAATTGCATTAATAAAAACCGGAAAACACAACTGAAGTGTCTTGTGAACAGAAATACACGTCTAACCACGCTACAAAAAATCTGACTTCTGGAGGATGTGTTTTTTTTTTTTAACAGCTATAATAGTTTAAAAAATAACTCTAATTTGTTATAACTTGTCATTTTGACTGTCAACCCTGCCCTACTGTGTTTAACCCTTACAAAGGTGTTAAAGGGACATTAAACCCAAACCTTTTCTTTCAAGATTCAGATAGAGAATACCATTTTAAAAAAGTTTCCAATTTATTTCATTATGTTATTCTTTGTTGAAGAGATACGTAGGTAGTCTACATGACAGGAAATAGTGCTGCCATCTAGTGCCCCTGCTAATGTATAAGATTGCGGCAAAATTGCTATATAGTGGTGCACACTCTTAAACTTACTTTTCTGCTTTTTAACAAAGGATAACAAGAAAACGAAGAAAAATTGATAATAGAAGTAAATTAGAAAGTTGTTTAAAATGTTATGATCTGTCTAAATCGTGAAAGAAATGTTTTGGGTTTTATGTCCCTTTAAACACTCAGAAGTGCGGCTTGGACCTGCAGAACACTTCTTGTCCACAATGGAAACTGCCACTGATCCAATCAGCAGCTCTAGTCACACGACGCAGATCTAAAAGTATCCCTGCTGATTGGATTAGAGGTAGTTTCTGCACAGGACCAGCAATGCTCTGTGGGTCCCAAGCTGTATTTCTACTGTTTAACCTCTGCTTGGTAGTTAAACACACACACTAGGGCTGGGTTGATCTTAAAATGACATGCTTTAAAAAATTAGAGCATGCAATTTCTTGACTTATGGCCCTTTGAGCAATAAGACAGATGCACGTGCGCACAAACAGTAGTTACGTTTGCTTGTGCTGATGCTTTTGTCAGAGCACTACCCAAGTAATTGATAGCTACAGTGTAAAAGGTAGTTTCATATATTTTATACTTGCATAAAAGTTTTTTTGTATAATATCTTAACTTTAACTTTATAAATCATACACACACCAGTCAAACGTTTACACAGCATTCATGCAGACACATTTTTACATGAAAATACAAATATTTGTTTTTTTTGTCCAAAGCACTACATTTTCTTGTTCAATGCTGGTTGCAGTATATTAAGCCGTAAGATATGCTCATCTTTTAAAACCTTATTTATAAAGCCATAGATAACCAAGGCAGAGACTTTTTTTTTGTAACTATAGACAAACCATCTGGTAAATGATTCATATTTAACTAATCAACTGTTTAATTCATTTGTGACATTTTGCAAAGATGAATATTGAATACCCATTTGTTTTTTTTTCTAGTCTTAGATATTTGGTTGACTTGCATGTAATAGGTTGTGTAAATGTTGGCATTTAAATTGATTGGAACATTTTTCCAATAGCGATATAATTGCATGCTCTAACAAATGAGAGCATGTACCTTTTGCCAACAATATAAACTATAATCATATTTTAATGTGCTATATTTAGATTTATCATTTGTTCCAACATTTTGATATTCGGTGGCATTTGATAGTGTGAAGTATCTGCATCATGGCTTCTTACACTTTCTATAATATTGTAAGCAGTGCACTGTATTTGAATTACAAAACTTTAGTTTTGACCTTACTTAGCGCTTATTGAACTAAGAGCTCTCTTGGGAATAATGGCCCCTTTTAAATGACCATTAAAGGGACAGTAAACACCAGAATTTTTGTTTAAAAAGAAAGATAATCCCTTTATTACCCATTCCCCAGTTTTGCATATCCAACAGTTATAATACACGTTTTACTTCTGTAATTATCTTGTATCTAAGCCTCTGCTGACTGCCCACTTATTTCAGTTCTTTTGACAGACATGCAGTTTAGCCAATCAGTGCTCACTCCTAGGTCACTTTACGTGCATGAGCTCAATGTTATCTATATGAAACATGTCAACTAATGCCCTCTTGTGGTCAAAATGTATTCAGATTAGAGGCAGTCTTCAAGGTCTAAGAAATTAGCATATGAACCTCCTAGGTTTAGCTTTCAACTAAGAATACCAAGAGAGCAAAGCAAAATTGGTGATAAAAGTAAATTGGGAAGTTGTTTAAAATTGCATGCCATATTTAAATGAGTTTTTTTGGACTTGACTGTCCCTTTAAATACAGTAGAATTGCATTATCAACAAGTCAATGACAATGCACAAGCACTTAGTGTTCATTTTCAGATAAGAAGCAGGTTTTTTTGTGACTACTGTATTTCCTTCTACCTGCATCATGTGAGCCATCAGCCAATCACAAAATGCATATATACTTCACATACTGTGAATTGTTGCACGTGTTCAGTAGGTGCTGGAGCCTTTGTGCATATGAGTGCACATTTTGTTCATTGAAGTGAATTGGAAAGTTTACAATTGTGTGGTCCATCTGTATCATGAGAGCTTCATTTTGACTTGTTATTTTAATGTGAATTGGTGTCATAGACATTCATGGTGGTCAGCTACTTTCTTTTTTCCGAGACGATAGATGGTTGTAGAAGACTCTGGTATGTTTGGAAGCCTAAGGAAGGGGCACATGTCAGGGTGAGGAGTAGGGTGATATACTATATGTTGATCAAAACAAATGTTTAATTTAGGATGCTGGCATTAACACATTTTGAATTTGTAAATATCAATGGGTTCATATCCATTTCACTGAATGATTTATTTTTTTCAGGTAATTCGCATTTCTCTCCATGTAGATGGTTACCGTATAACTGGTAAAAAGGTAAGTGAGAGCTGGTATTAGTACAGCTGGTAATTTGAGATAACTTAGTGGTCATTCAATTTATTTACTGGCCAGGTTCTCTTGACTGAAGCAGCCATTTTTGTATTTTTGTTGAGTTAATAGAAACATATCAAAACACAACTGCAAGCATGATGATTAGTTTTTGCGTCAGACTTCTGAGACTAATGAAGTAACCAACAAATCTGATGCAGTTACTTGCATAGAAATCAATTTGTGTTGTGGGTTAGGTGGGCAGATTTTAGTTTTATTGATCGTATACAATTTTTAATGAAGTAAAAAACAAATCTGGTGCAGTTACTTAGATGGAAATCAGTTTACATAATTTGTGTGTATTGTGGATTTGGTGTAGCGATCATGTTTTTCTGATCATATTCTTTGTTTGCTTTTCAGATCAAAAAACTGCATTGAGGGAGTACAGAATAATTCTTTATGAATAACCAAAGCACTTTTATCCATTGAATGTTGGGTAAGCGAGGAATTGGTGCTCTATTTACCAGCAAATTGTAATCTCTTGCATGCAGCAGCCTATATCTTTTTGTAGCGCTGATGTAGAACCATATCCAAATCTCTTGCATGCAGCAGCCTATATCTTTTTGTTGCGCTGATGTAGAACCATATCCAAATAACTGCAAGCATGATGATTATTTTTGCGTCAGACTTCTGAGACTAATGAAATAACCAACAAATCTGATGCAGTTATTTGTTTAGAAATCAATGTGTTGTGGGTTAGGTGGACAGAATTTTTTTTTTTTTTTTAATTTTTTTTTACTGATCATATGCAATTTTGTTTTTCAGAGCCAGATAACATGATTGTGTGCTCATCTGGGACATGGTAGGTTTGGGTTTTTATCAGTAAAAGCTGTCATTTTCTTTTTGTAATCTGTAAGCACTGTCTTTGAACCTTTGAATTGCCCTCCTGTGGCTTCATTGGCCAAGCAACAGTGCAATAGTAAATGTCTTGTTATATAACTGGTGCGTTTTGGACCAATCCTAAGATGCCCTTTTCAAAGCAAGCAACAATATGCTGTTTTGTGTATATGTATGTGTATAGTAAGTTATCATTTTTAAAATACAAATATACTTCCTCTGAAATCAGAGTGACAACTATATATGACTGACACACACTTGTATAGTTTTTAGTCTACAAATATGTGGTTTGGCATTTCATTTTTTTTTTTTCCCCCAGTTTAATGCATATTCTCCAGCAAGTGGTGTTGCCTCCGTTTTTATGTCATCTGTTTTAGCTATTAAAGAGTTTGGGAAGTGAGACATTGTTATATTGGTAATGTCAGATCTAAACAAATAGAAGTGGACAGTCTATTTACCAGCCATATGCAATCTCTTGACCGTAGTAGTCTTGCATTTTGTGTCAATTTATAAAAACGTAGCCAAATAATTGTATCTCTTGTTTTTTATTCGCATCAGACTTCTGAGAATAGTGAAGTAATCTACAAATCTGATGCAGTTACTTTTATAGAAATCATTTTGCATAAATGATTATTGCAGGTGTACAGATGAGTCTTTTTGTTTTTTACTGATAGTATACCTTTTTTTTTTTTTTTTTTAGTGCCAAAGAACATTTTATCAAATTGCTTCATCTGGGATGTTGCGCATTATTAAATTATCCTTGGTAAAAGCTGTAATCCACCATCAGTGTTCTGTTTTGTAACCTCAAAGTACAGTGTTGGCTCCTTCTGGGTTGCCCTCCCTAGAAATGTTTTGCCCCCCTCCCACTGTCACATTTAATGGTAACCAATAATACAAGCTAAAGTATTTTATATATTTAAAAAAAAAAGACCAAGTGCTTAACACTCTTGGATGGAAATCAGATTCAATCAAAGGTGTGTTCCACACTGTCAGTTTTTTTTTTCCTCTACAAAGTGGACCAGCCAAGTGGCTTCATTTTGGTGACCCTTATTATGAAGATATAAAAACTGAAAGTGAACTATGTTCCCATTATATAGAATGTCACTTCCAGCCCATATTGCATTTACCCATTTTCAGTTTAGGATACTTGGGTTAGAAGATTCAGGATGTCTGTTATCCATACTTAATTAAAAAGATTCTGCCTGATTTTTCTGTGTTTGAAGTTTGTTAATGTTTTTTTTTTTTGTTCATTGCAGTGTAATGCTCATTTCTCTCTAGCATTTAGAGGGTTACCACATGTTTCAACCAGTTGTCATGGTCACCAGATTTGACGTGCTTGAAAAAGATTGGATGAAACTACGGATTAGCCTGGGAAAGTGGCTTTTTAGCTGTTGAACAGACTCTTGGGTAAGTGTGGACTGGCGTTTAGTAATATGAGAATCATTACTAGTAATGGGCAGTCAATTTATTTTATTTACCAGCTAATTGTCATCTCTTGACTGCGTCAGCCTCTAGCTTTTTGTGGTGTGTAATTCTAGAAAAATAACTGCCAGTATGATGATTTTCCTTGCGTCAGACTTCTGATCCTAATGAAGGAACGAACAAATCTGATGCAGTTATTTCCATACAAAATCATTTATGCAATAACCAGGAATATTTTGAATTAGATGTACAGATGAGTCATGTTTTTCAGCTCATAAGTCTGTTTTTCAGGAACCAAAGAACATTTGATTAACTTGTTTGCTTGTGTGTATTAAGCACCTCATTAATATTTATATACTAAAATCACTTTATACTATATCAGAATATTACTAAATGGTTGTGGCATTATTACAGCAAAGTATATAAACAAGTGGTAGTTCTAAAATGCATCTAAGATATTTGAGCATTTTTGGTCTCAAGATTTTCCAATTTTAATTTACTTTTTTTTTGCCCAGCAATGTGAGCTGTAGTTAATATTACAAAAAATGTATGCAAATAAAAATCTGACTTCTCATCCTAGACCAGAGGTGTAGTGACTTGTATTGAGCACAAACAATGAAGTGGCAGCTCCACACTAGCATGTTATCCAATGATAAAAAGTCCCTAATTGTTTGCAATTCCCCAGGCTTGAACATTGTGAAAAGGAAAAATGCCAAAAGTTAAAATTATTTGAAATTGGGGTGTTGAAACAAACATAAATGCAACACACACGTTCCTGCCCAGTTGGCAGTGCCAGGGAACTATTTACACTTTTTTTTTTTTTTTTTTTTTTTTTTTTTTCCTGTGGAAGTGACCTGATGGTTTACTGATAACCCTTATTGTGAATATATAAAATTAAAAAAATAGTGAACTAGGATTATATAATCCTTAAACGACCACTCAATGCCGTAGAATTGCATAATAAAGACAATGATTTAACACTCTGAATTTCAAATAAGCAGTAGAATTATTTTTTCTGACTTTTTTTTTTTTTTTCCTCCCATTATCCGGCCCCCTGTATTGTCAGACGTCAGCCAATCACAGACTAGTATACGTATACCCTGTGAGCTTTTGTGCCCATGCTTAGTAGGATTTTGTTCCATCATCATATTTTACTCAGTCTTTTTATATTCACACTTTCTATTGAAGTAAAATAGTGTAAATTAAAGGTTTTGGTTGTGGCGATTTGTACCTATACAGTGTTTAAATATCTGCATATTCTCAGGCTGAAATTTGATTAGAATATATCATATCAAGCATGTATTTGCCTTTTAATAACATGTTTTTGTTTGCAGTGTGATGGGCATTTCTCTCCAGCATGTAGAGGGTTACCGTTACGTTCACCACATTTTACATACCTGTAAACGGTTGGCTAAAGCTGCATTGCAGGTAAGTGCAGATCTTTATACATCTGGTAATGAGATAATACATTGCTAGTTGTGGACAGTCCAGTTATTTACCAGCTAAGTAATCTCTAGCGTTATTGCTTTTTGTTAATATTGAAACCTAACCAGATAACTGTAATTATGATGATCTTTTTGCGTCAGACTTCTGAGACTAATGAAGTGAAAATCAGATCTGATACAGTTACTTGCTTAGAAATCAGTTTCCATAATGTAGATATTGTGGGTTAGGTGTACAGACGAGTTGCATGTTTTTTCCTGATCATATACTTCTGTTTGTGTTTTAGAGCCAAACTAGAATGCTCATCAGAAGAGACTAAAGGTTTGTATTGTATATTTCTAGTAAACTACAAGCACTGTCTTTGAACCTTTGAATTGCCCACAGTGGCTTCATTGACCAAGCAACAGTGCAATAGCAAATGTCTTGTTATATAACTGGTGCTTCTTGGCCTAATCCTAAAATGCACTTTTAAAAGCAAGAAACAATATGCTGTTTTAATATTCTATTCTCACCTTAACTACTGCTAAAGGGTTAGCACTTATTTCTTGCCTATACCTATGGTTTTTAACTGTATAGTCCCTCTGTGGGGTTAGACAACTATAGAGCAGCAATATACAGCTGATACAGAGGTGACTAGTGGTTAAAGGACAGTTTAAAAAAAAAAGTAAAATTGTATAATCACCAAATGCACAATAGAGAATGCAATAGCACTTTTCCTGGCAAATTAGTTAATTTTTTTTACCCCTGTATCATGTTACAGCCATCAGCCAATCACAAAATGCATATACGTATTTACTGTGCACTTGCACATGCTTAAAGAGGCAGTAAACCTAGAAAATGTTATACAACTCTGCACATAGTGCAGAATTATATAACATTCTTAGCCAAGCGTTATTCAACATAATATTGCCAGTGAAATTTGATTAAAAAAGTTTTTCAGACCGCCGCTCTTGCTCTACTGAGCGGGTCTGGTTTTCCCCCTGAGGGCATCTGTCTAGTCACAGCCCGGCCCGATCGCGCCATTACTCAATGCAGCTCGCTCCCGCTCTGTGATAGCGGGAGTGAGCCGCATTGAGTAATGGTGCGATCGGGCCGGGCTGTGAGTAGACCGCTGCCCAGATGAGCTCGGGGGAAAACCAGACCCGCTCAGTAGAGCAAGAGCGGCGGTCTGAAATATTTTTTTTTTTAATCAAATTTCACTGGCAATATTATGTTTCATAAAGATTGGCTAAGAATGTTATATAATTCTGCACTATGTGCAGAATTATATAACCTTATTTTCTAGGTTTACCGTCCCTTTAATAGGAGTTGGGGCCTTGGAAAGTGCATATAAATAGATTTAGCACGTTTTGTTAATGGAAGTGAATCGGTAAGTTGGTGTTTTTATATTCTCTATCTGAATTATGAAACTTTACTTTAGTATCTCTTGAAACACGTGTGCTGCCTCTTCTGCTTCTGACGGCTAGTGCATTACTAGTCCAGAGTTGATTGAACGGTTTTCAAACCTTTTTGTAAAATTGAGACAACTACACTTTATTTATAACCAGTGGTGTCTTTAGGGGTCCTAAAATATATTACAAATATTCTGTTACATTTTAATATAGGGATCTAAAACTTGTCATTGATCTAATCTGGGAATTAGTCCTTTTACAAGGAACTCTGTAATTTATTCTTATTCTCTCCCCCCAATCCCCACCCCCTCCAAGAAAAGACACAAGCAGAAAAAATTGTCGTGGGGGGGGTTGTTTTTTTAAAAGCATATTAAAGTTTGGATTTGGGTATTTGTATCTTCACTTCAATATTTAAACCTATACAAATTTTTAAATATATCATTGTTCTCAGGCTATTTGCTTTGGATATATCCTATTGAAGCATGTATTTGACTTTAGATCTTAATGTTTTTCTTTGCAGTGCGAGGGGCATTTCTCTCCAGCATGTAGAGGGTTACCGTTATGTTCACCATATTTTACATACCTGTAAACGGTTGGCTAAAGCTGCATTGCAGGTAAGTGCAGATCTTTATACATCTGGTAATGAGAATACATTGCTAGTTGTGGACAGTCCTTTTATTTACCAGCTAAGTAATCTCTAGCGTTATTGCTTTTTGTTAATATTGAAACCTAACCAGATAACTGTAATTATGATGATCTTTTTGCGTCAGACTTCTGAGACTAATGAAGTGAAAATCAGATCTGATGCAGTTACTTGCTTAGAAATCAATTTACTTAAAGGGACATTCCAGCCAAAATTGGAATTCACACGGGTGCATTTCAGTTTTAAATAGAAGCATTTTTGTAATATACATGTATTCGCAAAATGCTTCTAATAAAAGCTATAGCTGTTTAAAATGCTGGTGCATACTTAAATACACCTTTGAAACACAGCACATGCTTAGAGCCTAAGGTGCTTGTACTGTACCATCTGGTAATGACTCAATTTAATTGCTGACATACTACAAGCCCCACTGGCTCTCTGAGCAGCTGCAGTATTTAAAATACTGGTGCACTGAGAATATCTAGCTATGCTTCACATGCAGAGAAAAATGTTAACACTAAGCGGTGAGAACTTTTACTAGAAGCATGTTTGCCAATACATGTATATTGCAAATATTTTCATTCATCTATGTGAAGTTAAATTTTGACTGGAATAACCCTAGATATTGTAGGTTAGGTGTACAGACGAGTTGCATGTTTTTTTTCCTGATCATATACTTCTGTTTGTGTTTTAGAGCCAAACTAGAATGCTCATCAGAAGAGACTAAAGGTTTGTATTGTATATTTCTAGTAAACTACAAGCACTGTCTTTGAACCTTTGAATTGCCCACGGTGGCTTCATTGACCAAGCAACAGTGCAATAGCAAATGTCTTGTTATATAACTGGTGCTTCTTGGCCCAATCCTAACATGCACTTTTAAAAACAAGCGACAATTGTTAACCCCTTAAGGACCAGCGACGTACCCTGTATGTCGTTGGCCTTTTTTTGGGACTTGATTGTTTTAAAGTGCGGTCTTGCCACCAGCATTGAGACTGCTCTATTCCACAAAGCCTGCTAGAGGGAGGGCATTAATAGCGTGTTCTTGCTAGACTTGTGCTATTATGTCCGGAAAAAACCCTTAACGACCAGTGACATACAGGGTACATTGTGGTCATTAAGGGGTTAATTTAATTTATTCCAGGGCTGGACAAACCAGGGAGCCGCTGGCTCCTAGAATTCTACCTTTCGCTCCTAAGTTTTTGTGGTGTTCTCCATATATCTATATACAAATGGCACTTTTTGGCTCCTAAATATCCTTATTGACACCTAATTTTTAAACAAATTTGTTTAGCACTGTTTTGTTCTCACCTTTACTATTGCTAAAGGGTAAGCACCTATTTCTTGCCTATACCTATGGTTTTTCACTGTATAGTCCCTCTGTGGGGTTAGACAACTATAGAGCAGCAATATACAGCTGATACAGAGGTGCCCACTGCTGGTGACTAGTGGTTAAAGGAAAAAAGTAGAATTGTATAATCACATGCTTAAAGGGACATGAAACCCAATTTTTTTTTCTTTCATGATTTAGGAGCATGTCATTTTAAACAACTTTCTAATTTGCTTCTATTTAAGTTGCTTCATTCTCTTGACATCACTTGCTGAAAAGCATATCTAGATATGCTCAGTAGCTGCTGATTGGTTGCTGCACATAAAGGCCTTGTGTGATTGGCTCACACATGTACATTGCTATTTCTTCAACAAATGATATCTAAAGAATTGAGCAAATTGGATAATAGAAGTAAATTGGAAAGTTGTTTAAAATTGCATGCCCTATCTGAATCATGAAAGTTTAATTTTGACTAGACTGTCCCTTTAATAGGAGTTGGGGCCTTGGAAAGTGCATATAAATAGATTTAGCACGTTTTGTTAATGGAAGTGAATCGGTATGTTGGTGTGTTTTTTATATTTTCTATCTGAATTATGAAACTTTACTTTAGTATCTCTTGAAACACGTGTGCTGCCTCTTCTGCTTCTGACGGCTAGTGCATTACTAGTCCAGAGTTGATTGAACGGTTTTCAAACCTTTTTGCCAAATTGAGACAACTACACTTTATAACCAGTTGTGTCTTTAGGGGTCCTAAAATATATTACAAATATTCTGTTACATTTTAATATAGGGATCTAAAACTTGTCATTGATCTAATCTGGGAATTAGTCCTTTTACAAGGAGCTTTGTGATTTTTAATTTTTTTCCTCCCCTCACCCCCCCCCCCCCCCCTTCCAAAAAAGACACAAGCAGAGAAAATTGACATGGGGGGAATTGTTGTTTTTAAAAGCATATTAAAGCTATTTGCTTTGCTTATATCATTAATCTGTTTTTATTTGCAGTGCGAGGGGCATTTCGCTCCATCATGTAGAGGGTTACCGTTATGTTCACCATATTTTACAGACCTGTAAACGGTTGGCTAAAGCTGCATTGCAGGTAAGTGCAGATCTTTATACATCTGGTAATGAGATAATACATTGTTAGTTGTGGACAGTCCAGTTATTTACCAGCTAAGTAATCTCTAGCGTTATTGCTTTTTGTTAATATTGAAACCTAACCAGATAACTGTAATTATGATGATCTTTTTGCGTCAGACTTCTGAGACTAATGAAGTGAAAATCAGATCTGATACAGTTACTTGCTTAGAAATCAGTTTCCATAATGTAGATATTGTGGGTTAGGTGTACAGACGAGTTGCATGTTTTTTCCTGATCATATACTTCTGTTTGTGTTTTAGAGCCAAACTAGAATGCTCATCAGAAGAGACTATAGGTTTGTATTGTATATTTCTAGTAAACTACAAGCACTGTCTTTGAACCTTTGAATTGCCCACAGTGGCTTCATTGACCAAGCAACAGTGCAATAGCAAATGTCTTGTTATATAACTGGTGCTTCCTGGCCCAATTCTAAGATGCACTTTTAAAAACAAGCAACAATACTGTTGTAAAATTCTGTTTTTAACTTAACTACTGCTAAAGGGTTAGCACCTATTTCTTGCCTATACCTTATGTTTTACTGTGTATAGTCCCTCTGTGGGGTTAGTCAACTATAGATCGTCAATATACAGCTGATACAGAGGTGCCCTCTGCTGGTGACTAGAGGTTAAAGGACAGTTAAAAGAAAGTAGAATTGTAAAATCACCAGATGCACAATAGAGAATGCAATAGCACTTAGTCTGAATTTTAAATTGGACTTTATTTTTTTTTCTTCAAATTGGTTACATTTTTACCCCTGTATCATGTGACGGCCATCAGCCAATCACAAAATGCATATATGTATTTACTGTGCACTCTTGCACATGCTTAGTAGGAGCTGGTGCCTTGGAAATTGCATATAAATACATTTAGCACATTTTGTTAATGAAAGTAAATTGGAAATCTTGTTTTTTTTCTATCTGAATTATGAAACTTTACTTTTGTATCCCTTGAAACACACGTGCTGCCTTATCTGCTTCTGATGGCTAGTGCATTACTAGTCAACAGTTTATTTAAAGGGACAGTCAACACCAGAAATTTTGTTTAAAATTAAAAATACCTTTTATTATCCATTCCCCAGTTTTGCATAACCAACAGTTATAATACTCTGTATTTACCTTGTATCTAAACCTCGGCAGACTGCCCCCTGATTTCAGTTCTTTTGAAAGACCCACATTTTAGCTAATCAGTGCTCACTCCTTGGTAAATTCACATGCATGAGCTCAATGTTATCTATATGAAATGCATGAACTAACGCCCTCAAGTGGTGAAAAACCATTCAAATTAGAGGCAGCCTTCAAGGTCTAAGAAATAAGCATATTAAACTCCTAGGTTTAGCTTTAAACTAAGAATACCAAGAGAACAAAGCAAAATTGGTGATGCAACGAAATTGGAAAGTTGTTTAAAATTACATGCCCTATTTGAATCATGAAAGTTATTTTTGGACTTGAGTGTCCCTTTAACTGTTTTCAAACCTTTTTTGTCAAATTGAGACCACTATACTTTATTTCTAATCAGTGGTGTCTTTAGTAATCATAAAATATTACAAATATTCTGTTACATTTTATTTGGATATAAAACCGGTCATTTGATCTAATCAGGGAATTGGTCCTTAACAAGGAGCTGAGGGTTTTTTGTTTTTTGTTCTCCTCCTCCTCCTCCGTTTAAATATTTATTTGCTTTGAATATATCATATCGAACATGTATTTGCCTTTTAATCTTTTTAATGTTTATTTGCAGTGTGACGGGCATTTCTTTCCAACATGTAGAGGGTTACTGTTGAGTTGATATTTTACATACCTGTAAACGGTTGGATAAAGCTGCATTGCAGGTAAGTGCAGATGTTTATACATCTGGTAATGTAAGATGTTGTGGACAGTCCAGTTATTTACCAGCGAAGTAATCTCTAGCGTTATTGCTTTTTGTTAATATTGAAACCTAACCAGATAACTGCAATTATGATGATCTTTTTGCGTCAGACTTCTGAGACTAATGAAGTGAACATCAGATCTGATGCAGTTACTTGCATAGAAATCCGTTTCCATAATGTAGAAATTGTGGCTTAGGTGTACAGACGTGTTGCATGTTTTTCCTGATCATATACTTCGTGTTTTAGAGCCAAACTGGTATGCTCATCAGAAGAGACTAAAGGTTTGTATTGTATATTTCTAGTAAAAGCTTTAAAAACTACAAGCACTGTCTTTGAACCTTTTTTGAATTGCCCACAGTGACTTTATTGACCAATCAACAGTGCAATAGCAATGTTTTAATTCTATTCTCACCACCTTAACTACTGCTAAAGCTTTAGCACCTATATACGGGCTGGGCGATATGGGGGGGTTGCGTTTTGGTTTGTTTAATTTTTTTATATATATATAGTGATTTTAATCGCGATTTTCTTATAAAATACTATAACATCTTAATTTTGCACAGTGATACTATAGCATGAGTGGCCCATCTGAATTTAGCACCAACATTACACCAGCTTTTTCTTTACAGGCAGTGCATTGGGATGGATCCTGATACTTTCTGTTCTGTCACTACAGTTCCTGTGAGCTTCACATCTGAGGGAAAATATTAACTTGTTCTAATGTTTAAAATGCACTGAGGTCCCTGGGAGGCAGCTTAGAAAATACTATATCAAATTAAAACACAGTGCATAATAAAGGGCTACTTTATTAGCGTTTTAGCCTCTCAGCTGCCTCCCAGGGACCTTAGTGCATTTTAAACTTTAGAACAAGTTAATATTTTCCCTCAGACGTGGGGCTCACAGCAACTGTAGTGACAGAACAGGAAGTATCATGATCCCACAGCACCGCCTGTAATGAAAAAGCGAGTGTCGGTGCTATATTCCGGTGGGACACTCATGCTACAGTTACACCAGTCCACCAATCACCTTCTAGAGACACCACCTTCCCAGTCTATGTCCTGCCTCTCCTCCCCGGGACCATCCCAGGAATGCTGACTGCTCAGGGAGTGACACGTCACGCATGCGCTCAGGATCTTCTATTCAGTCGCCGCTAAGCCTGTTCACATGGGGCGAGTGATGTCGCTTCTGGGTGGGGCTAAAAATCGCGTATTCTCGCGGTTTTTAAACAGCAGTGATTAAAAGCGGTTTAAAACCGCAAACGCGATTAATCGTGCAGCCCTAGCCTATAACTGTTTAACTGTGTATAGTCCCTCTGTGGGGTTAGTCAACTATAGAGCAGCAATTTACTGCTTATCCAGTGTTAAACACTGCTGGTGACTTGTGGTTAAAGGACAGATAAAGTAGAATTGTATAATCTGCAAATGCACAATACATAGAGAATGCAATAGCACTTAGTCTAAATTTTAAATAGAACTTTTTTTTTTTCCTGGCAATTTAGATACATTTTTACCCCTGTATCATGTTAGCCATCAGCCAATCACAAAATGCATATACGTATTTACTGTGCACTCTTGCACATGCTTAGTAGGAGCTGGTGCCTTTTGAAAGTGCATATAGATTTAGCATGCTTTAATGGAAGTGAATTGGAAAGTTGTGGGGGTTTTTTGGTTTTGTTTCTATCTGACTTATGAAACTTTACTTTAGATACCTTGAAACACACATGCTGCTTCTGACGGCTAGTGCATTACTAGTCCAGAGTTGATTTTAACTGTTCAACCTTTTGTGTCAAATTTGTCAGACACAAGCAGAGAAAATTAACTTGGATGGGATTTTTTTTTTTTTAGCATATTAAAGTTGGGGATTTGTACCTGTACTTCAATAATTAAACCTATTCAATTTCTTTCTAATGACACGGTGAGTCCACGGGTCATCTAATTACTATTGGGAATATCACTCCTGCCCAGCAGGAGGCGGCAAAGAGCACCACAGCAAAGCGGTTAAATATCACCTCTCTTCCCTCCAACCCCAGTCATTCTCTTTGCCTATGTTAGAGCAAGGAAGTGGTAAAGTTAGGTGTTAGAAAGAAGATTCTTCAAGCAAGATTTATTTTTCAGCAGTGCAAGATTATTCTGCTTTGTCCTAGGGTGTAGCGGTCAAATATCTGCCTTGTCTATTTTGTTACATGAACGTCTGGCGTATGTACCAGACGTGCAATTGTTCTGTCAGGCCTGTGTTTAACCCGGTTACTCCTCCCTGGAGTCTTAATCTAGTTCTTCTTCAACAGGCTCCGTTTGAGCCTATGCATTCTTTAGATATTAAGTTATTGGAAGGTTTTGTTTCTGGTTGCTATTTCATCTGCTCGTAGAGTTTCAGAGCTCTCGGCATTACAGTATGAGTCTCCATACCTTATTTTTCATTTGGATAAGGTAGTTTTGCGTACTAAGTTAGGGTTTCTCCCTAAAGTGGTTTCAGATCGGAAAACATTAATTAGATGTTCCTTCCTTGTGTCCTAACCCTCCTTCTCAGAAGGAACGTCTGCTGCACAATCTGTATGTGGTGCGTGCATTGAAATTCTATTTACAGGCAACTAAGGATTTTGGTCAGTCTTCTGCTCTGTAGTTTTCTCTGGAAAACGTAAGGGGCAGAAAGCTAGGGCTACTTCTCTTTGTGGCTGAAGAGTATTAGCTTGACTTATGAAACTGCTGGGCAGCAGCCTCCTGAGAGTTACGGCTCATTCTATGAGGGCTGTTTCCTCTTCCTGGGCGTTCAAAAATGAAGCTTCTGTGGAACAGATTTGCAAGGCTGCAACTTGGTCCTTTCCACACTTTCTAAATTCTATAAATTTGATACTTTTGCCTCGGCTGAGGCTTCTTTTGGGAGAGAGGTTCTTCAAGCAGTGGTGCCTTCAGTTTAGGTTCCCTGTCTTGTCCCTCTCTTATCTGTGTCCTCTAGCTTGGGTATTGATTCCCAATAGTAATTAGATGATCCGTGGACTTACCATGTCATTAGACAGAAAACCAAATTTATGCTTACCTGATGATAAATTTCTTTGACAGTGAGTCCACGGCCCGCCCTGTTTTCTTAAGGACAGGGTTTTTTTGTTATAAACTTCAGACACCTCTTCACCTTTTTGCTTCCTTTCTCTCCTTTGCTTTGGTCGAATGACTGGAGTTGGAGGGAAGGGAGGTGATATTTAACACCTTTGCTGTGGTGCTCTTTGCTGCCTCCTGCTGGGCAGGAGTGATATTCCCAATAGTAATTAGATGATCCGTGGACTCACCGTGTCCATGAAATTTATCAGGCAAGCATAAATTTTTGTTTTTTTAATTATCTTCATATTCTCAGGAGTTTTGCTTTGAATATATAATATTGAGCATGTATTTACATTTTTAATACATGTTTTTCTTTGCAGTGTGATGGGCAATTCTCTCCAGCATGTAGAGGGTTACTGTTCACCATATTTTACATACCTGTAAACGGTTGGATAAAGCTGCATTGCAGGTAAGTGCAGATGTTTATACATCTGGTAATGTGAGATAATACATTGCTAGTTGTGGACAGTCCTTTTATTTACCAGCTAAGTAATCGCTAGCATTATTGCTTTTTGTTAATATTGAAACCTAACCAGATAACTGTAATTATGATGATCTTTTTGCGTCAGACTTCTGAGACTAATGAAGTGAAAATCAGATCTGATGCAGTTACTTGTTTAGAAATCAGTTTACTTAAAGGGACATTCCAACCAAAATTGGAATTCACACGGGTGCATTTCAGTTTTAAATAGAAGCATTTTTGTAATATACGTGTATTAGCAAAATGCTTCGAAGATATAGCTGTTTCAAATGTATGTGTGCACCAGCATCTTAAACACAGCACTTGCTTAGAGAGCCTTAGGTGCTTGTACTGTATCATCTGGTAATGACTCAATTTAATTGCTGACATGATGCAATCCCCACTGGTGCTCTGAGCAGCTGCAGTATTTAAAATACTGGTGCACTGAGAATATCTATGTTTCACATGCAGAGAAAAATGTTAACACTAAAGCAGTGAGAACTTTTACTAGAAGCATGTTTGCCAATATACGTATATTGCAAATATTTTCATTATTCATCTATGTGAAGTTAAATTTTGACTGGAATAACCCTAGATATTGTGGGTTAGGTGTACAGACGAGTTGCATGGGTTATTTTCCTGATCATATACTTCTGTTTGTGTTTTAGAGCCAAACTAGAATGCTCATCAGAAGAGACTAAAGGTTTGTATTGTATATTTTAGTAAACCCTACAAGCACTGTCTTTGAACCTTTGAATTGCCCACGGTGGCTTCATTGACCAAGCAACAGTGCAATAGCAAATGTCTTGTTATATAACTGGTGCTTCTTGGCCCAATCCTAAGATGCACTTTTAAAAACAAGCGACAATACTGTTATTTTAATCTATTCAAGGGCTTGAGAAACCCAGGGAGCCACTGGTTCCTAGAATTCTACCCTTCGCTCCTAAGTTTTTGTGGTGTTCTCCATATATCTATATACAAATGGCACTTTTTGGCTCCTAAATATCCTTATTGACACCTAATTTTAAGCAAATTTGTTTAGCACCCTTCTATTCTCACATCAAAGGGACATAGTACTCAGATGCTGAATCACTTGAAACTGATCCAACATAACTGTAAAATGCTGACAGGAAAATATCACCTGAGCATCTCTATGTAAAAAAGGAAGATATTTTACCTCACAATCTCCTCAGCTCAGCAGAGTAAGTTCTGTGTAAAGTTATAACTCAGCTGCTGCCCAACTGCAGGTAAGAGAAAATGAACTGCAGCCAATCGGCATCAACAGTGCTGAGGTCATCAACTTTTTTTTTTTTTTTTACTGTGATCTCATGAGATTTGACTTAACGCTCATGAGATTTCATAGTAAACTTCCTTAAACTGAATAGGGATATAACGAGTGCACGAGGTTTAATCCTTGGCTTTCCTGAGACAGACATACTGATTTGCTGCTTAGAAGTCCTTTACTATGGGATGTGGCTGCTGAGAACCTTGAGGTAAAATATCTATATTTTACATAGAGATGTTCAGGTGATATTTTCTAGTCGGCTTTTTACAGCTATGCTGCAGTAGTTAAAGGGCCATGATACCCAAAGGGTTAGCACCTATTTCTTGCCTATACCTATGTTTAACTGTGTATAGTCCCTCTGTGGGGTAAGTGAACTATAGAGCGGCAATATACAGCTGAGAGGTGCCCACTGCTGGTGACTATACAATTCTACTTAATTTAATTGTCTTTTAACCACTAATCGCCAAATGCACAATAAAAAATGCAATAGTTCATAGACTTTTTTTTTTTTTTTTTTTTTCTACTAACTTAAAATTCAGTTACATTTTTACCCCTGTATCATGTGACGGCCATCAACAAAATGCATATACGTATTTACTGTGCAGTCTTGCACATGTTTAGGCTCTGGTGCCTAGGGAAGTGCATATAAAAAGATTTCACATTTTAATAGAAGTGAATTAGAAATTATTTTTTAATTTCATTTTCTATCTTAATTATGAAAGTTTTATTAGTATTTTTTGTTTGTCAAAGGCCAGACCCTAATGCTCTTGGATGGGAATCAGGATGTTGAAACAAATTAATAAAATGTCAATCCTCCTAGTGCTTCAGTCCAGTGAGTTTCTGTCCTCTATTGGTTATGACCCAGGTGACTGCAGCTCAATTCTTAAATTTTAGAAAAGGCTCCATCTCAATATCCAACATTAACATTGTCCATACTGCATGGTTCCTTTACCTGGCAAGTAATCCCATGCTCTCCGTGCCTTAAGTCTTTATGGCTTTTTATCTCAGTATAAGTTTAATAAGTGCACAGCACCTATGCTCACTTCATTTAAAAGATATTGCATTCAAGCCCCGTTATACAGACCATAAGTTGAAGGAAAGAGGCAAATTTTGCACTTTCAGAGTGGGTTGATGGAGGTCCTATACACGTGACACATTTCACAAACCTAATTTTAAGTGTAAATACATATTTTATTTATTTTTAGTCTGTTAATGTGGTTTGGCATTCATTACATTTATTTATTTTTGCAGTGTAATGCATATATTTCCATCATTTAAGGATATCTGCAGTAATTGGTCGGCATGGTCACCAGATTTTACAAGCTTATGCAAGATACAATAAAACTGCATTGGCAAAGTATCAGGTAACTCACTATTATAAAATAGCCGGTGTGAATGTCGTTACCTCTTTAGCCTTCCAAGATATCGCTGGGGTTGTGAGAACTGATGTTAGTGTTACTGTGAGATAATCATTACTAGCAGTGAGCAGACAATTGTCATTTCTTGACTGCAGCAGCCATATAGTATGTAAATATAGAAACCTATACAAAACTGCAATTATGATAAAAAAATTTTGTTTATTGATCGTATACAATTTTGAATGAAGTTAAAAACAAATCTGGTGCAGTTACTTAGATGGAAATCAGTTTACATAATTTGTGTGTATTGTGGATTTGGTGTAGCGATCATGTTTTTCTGATCATATTCTTTGTTTGCTTTTCAGATCAAAAAACTGCATTGAGGGAGTACAGAATTCTTTATGAATAACCAAAGCACTTTTATCCATTGAATGTTGGGTAAGCGAGGAATTGGTGGTCTATTTACCAGCAAATTGTAATCTCTTGCATGCAGCAGCCTATATCTTTTTGTTGTGCTGATGTAGAACCATATCCAAATAACTGCAAGCATGATGATTATTTTTGCGTCAGACTTCTGAGACTAATGAAGTAACAAAGAAATCTGATGCAGTTACTTGAGGTGAACAGATGTGGTGGTTTTTTAGCTTGTTCCCATTTCTCTCTCCCAGAGCTGAAGAATATTTTATCTGGGCCATGATAGGTTTGTATTCTATATCTTCATCTTCAATTAAAACTGTAAGCACCGTCTTGAACCATTGGATTGCCCTTATGTGGCTTCATTGGCCAAGCAACAGTGCAATAGCAAATGTCTTGTTATATACAGTTGTGCTCATAAGTTTACATACCCTGGCAGAATTTATAATTTCTTGGCTATTTTTCAGAGAATATGAATAACACACTTTTTTTTACTCATGGTTAGTGTTTGGCTGAAGCCATTTATTATCAATCAACTGTGTTTACTCTTTTTAAATCATAACTACCCAAATGACCCTGATCAAAAGTTTACATACCCTGGTGATTTTGGCCTGATAACATGCACACAAGTTGACACAAAGGGGTTTGAATGGCTATTACAAGCAAACTGATCACAGGTGAGGATGGTTACCTTTAATTAAATTAGTGTGTATAAAAGATCAATGAGTTTCTGGACTCCTGACAGACCCTTGCATCTTCCATCCAGTGCTGCACTGACGTTTCTGTATTCTGAGTCATGGGGAAAGCAAAAGAATTGTCAAAGGATCTCCGGGAAAAGGTAGTTAAAGTGTATAAAACAGGAAAGGGATATAAAGATATCTAAGGAATTGAGAATGCCAGTCGGTGTTCAAACTCTGATCAAGAAGTGGAAAATGAGGGGTTCTGTTGACACCAAACCACGGTCAGGGGAAGACCAACTAAAATTTCAGCCACAGCTGCCAGGACAATTGTTTGAGATGCAAAGAAAAACCCACAAATAACTTCAGGGAAAATACAGGACTCTCTGAAAACATGTGGTGTGGCTGTTTCAAGATGCACAATAAGGAGGCACTTAAAGGGACAGTCTAGGCCAAAATAAACTTTCATGATTCAGATAGAGCATGTCATTTTAAACAATTTTCCAATTTACTTTTATCACCAATATTGCTTTGTTCTCTTGGTATTCTTAGTTGAAAGCTTAACCTAGGAGGTTCATATGCTAATTTCTTAGACCTTGAAGCCCACCTCTTTCAGATTGCATTTTAACAGTTTTTCACCACTGGAGGGTGTTAGTTCACGTATTTCATATAGATAACACTGTGCTCGTGCACGAGAAGTTATCTTGGAGCAGGCACTGATTGGCTAGACTGCAAGTCTGTCAAAAGAGCTGAAAAAAGGGGCAGTTTGCAGAGGCTTAAATACAAGATAATCAGAGCTTAAAAGTATATTATTATAACTTAGTTATGCAAAACTGGTGTAAACTGTCCCTTTAAAGATAGATGGGCTGCATGGTCGAGTCACCAGAAGAAAGCCATTACTACTCAAATGCCACAAAGTATCCTGCTTACAATACGCCAAACAGCACAGACACAAGCCTCAAACCTTCTGGCACAGTCATTTGGAGTGATGAGACCAAAATTGAGCTTTTTGGCCACAACCATAATATACGCTATATTTGGAGAGGAGTCAACAAGGCCTATGATGAAAGGTACACCATTCCTACTGTGAAACAGAGGTGGATCGCTGTTTTGGGGATGTGTGAGCTACAAAGGCATAGGAAATTTGGTCAGAATTGATGGCAAGATGAATGCAGTATGTTTTCAAAAAATACTGGAGGAAAATTTGCATTCATCATCCCGGAAGCTGCGCATGGGACGTACTTGATCATTCCAACATGACAATGATCCTAAACACAAGGTTGACCTGTCATTGGCTACAGCAGAATAAAGTGAATGTTCTGGAGTGGCCATCTCAGTCTCCTGACCTCAATATCATCATTGAGCCACTCTGGGGAGATCTCAAACGTGCAGTTCGTGCGAGACAGCCCAAGAATTTACAGGAACTGGAGGCTTTTTGCCAGGAAGAATAGGCAGCTTTTCCATTTGAGAAGATAGAGCCTCATCCACAAATATCACAGAAGACTTCAAGCTGTCCTTGATAAAGAGTTCAATACACAGTATTTAGAACTCTTAGGTATGTAAACTTTTGATCAGGGTCATTTGGGTAGTTTGTTATCTTATAAAAAGAGTAAACCGTTGATAATAAATGGCTTCAGCCAAACGCTAACAATGAGTGAAAGTTTTTGTGTTATCATTCATATTCTCTGAAAAATGGCCAAGAAATCATAAATTCTGGCAGGGTATGCTGAAAGCATTTTTACAAAAAATAAATGCCATAACAATTCAGGGGAAATTTGAGGAAGCATTTTTTATAGAAAGTGTGGTTGATTCATGGCATAAACTTCCATTTGAGGTGGTAAACACAGACTGTAAAGGAATTCAAAAATTCTTGGCACATGCATAAGGCTATCCTAATGAAAAAGTAATATGGGTAGACTTGATGGGCCTTTTTTGGTTCTTATCTGTGTCAAATTTTATGTTTCTATGAAAACTTATGAGCACAACTGTAACTGGTTCTTGGACCAATCCTAATATGGGCTTTTAAAAGCAAGTAACAATTACTTGTGAAGAAAGACATCATGAACTTGTTGGCTTGTGCATATTTGCCTTTTTATGAAAGCTAGAGGTTGACTAGTAGGATGCAAGGCATGTAAAGTGTTTAACTGAAATTTTAAACGGAAGTTCAAAAGTATGAATGCTATTGCAGTATTTACCTTCTTTTTAAGTGCTGCTAAAGATAAACACCTGGTAATGTTCATGTGCTGCTGTATGATTGCGTTTAGACAGGGACTTGAGCATACGGTTTCATTATCTGGAGTAATAATCCACTGCACTTGGGGGTGTGATTGTTTAGCTTGTTAGTAAGGATTTAACACAAGTAGAGAAGGAACATGCCCCCTTCATGCCATGGGGCAAGTGCTTAGATTGGAACAGAGTTTGATTTAAACAGTTGCTTTAAAAATGAAATCACGCAATCGTTAATGCAATCACATGATTTCAATGCTGGGATCGTATCATGGACTGCCACAATGCTAATGACGCCCCCAGTCCTTCCTGTACTAACAACTTGAAAAGGTTAAAAATGTGCTGTCTTGAATGCCTTTATCTTAGACGTTAACACATTCTACAAAAACCTTATTCTGTTTAGTACTTTACTCCTCAAGATTGTAATCTGACGTATATTATTTTAGCGTTCAACAATATCGGCAAAACAAAATGGTACACAGTTAAACAAAAATAAAAAATGTATCATTCAAATAAACTGAAATGTAATTGAATTTCTCTCTCCTCTCTCTCCCATAGGACATAGGACCCTAGACACACAATGTTATACAATTCCTGTCACTCCTCTCCATGAAGTTGTTGTTCTTTGCCTGGTTCTGTGAAGTCTACGCATTCAGCTCCCACTTTGTCACAAATTGATTTGGGACAATCTCCTAAAGTTTTTCACTGTTATTATATTAAATGCTTCATTACTTTTTTGTTTTTGTTGTTTTTTTCTCTCACACAATTAAAACTATTACAAAGAGGTTTTTTTGTGGGGGGTTTTCCCCAACTACCCAAATAGATGGGAGCAAGTGCTGGACACTTTAGTCGGCCAATTTCTGGGTTTGCCTGCAAAATGTCTGCAGCAAGGAACTTTCCTATACCAGGTGGATTATATCTGGATTTTCAAGGTTCTATTGGGATTAGAATGTTTCTGTGTCTGATAATACTGTTAATTTAAAAATAAAGTACAACCTCTTTGAATTCTATGGTTTTACATATCACATATTTAAAATCACCTCGTCTTTAGCAGGTCTTAACTGGTTAAATTCAACCTCAGGTGAACAACACATGACAGTCATGATTAACAAAAATAATGCCAAAATGTACACCCTTACTGCTTCCATAGCAATTTAGAGGCAAAGTAGCAACCAAGTGTTGCTAATCAAATGCCCTTGATTGATTAATAATCGGCAAGTGTGACCACCTCTAAAGAAGCCGAAGTTTTGGCAGTTTGCTGGGCTGGAGCATTCATAGGTGTGTTAATACAATGACAAGTAGGAAAGACATCAGCAATTATCTTAGCTAAGCAATTGTTGCTGACCATCAATCTGGCAAGGGTTATAGGGTCATTTCCAAAAAAATTAAAGTCCATCTTACTAGAAGTGAGATTATTCACAAGTGGAAAACATTCAAACATTGCCTATCTTCCCAGGAGTTTGACCTTGGAGTGAATTTGATAAGACGTCCGACTGCAATGCTCAGAAATTAAAAAAGAAATTGGTGTTGCATGTCAACTCTACAATCCTCCACATGTTAAAGTTCATGACGGTACAATTAGACTGAACAAGTGTGGTTTGTATGGAAGGGTTGACAGGAGAAAGCCTCTTTCTCTCTAAAAAGGTTTGCAAAGTTGCACCTGAACAAGCCGCAAGACTTTGGAACAAATGTCCTTTGGACAAACTAGACCAATGTGGAGATGTTTAACCAGAATGCACAGCGCTATGTTTGGTGACGGTATATAAACACAAACGCCTCATACCAGCTGTCAAGCACGTTGGTGGAGGGTTGATTTGGACTTGTTTTTCAGCCACAGGACCTGGGCACCTTGCAGTCAGTCCATTTAATAAAGAGTGGTTGATAGGGTTGTACCTAAAATATTGTACTTTAAGTGCTATAATTATAGGGAGAATATATCTAGCACCTAGACGGGAAACACATTTGAAAGACTCAGAAATGAGTTGCACAATTCGCAACAGAAATGGTGCTGACTCCACAAAGAATATTTATGTATATTACATTAAATAGCGAAATTAATACAAAATAACCTTTCATTCTTCATTTTTGATAGAATCTCTACACATCCATACTTTAAAAGCACTTAAGCTCTGCAGATTAACGTCCACATTCAAGAGATGCGTTTCTTATCCTATGGAATTCAGATAATGCCTGTAAAGTGTGACACAAAGTACTGCGGAATAGTGCACTAGCATGGATGGTGAAACTTCATTTCTCTGAAGGGATTTATCTTTTTTGAATGTGGACTTTTTGTGGCGTTTAAGTCCATTGAGTCGCCCATGGGTTTCTCTGTATAACATTACCAAAGTATTCTATAGTCAAATATGAGGCCATCTGTCTGACAGCTAAAGTTTGGCTGAAATTGGGTCATGCAAAAGGACAATGATCCCAAGCACACCAGCAAATCTACATCAGAATAGCTAAAAAGGAAAAGAATCAAGGTGTTGCAATGGGCCAGACAAAGTCCAGACCTCAACCAGATTGAAATGCTGTGGCGGAACCTTAAAGGGACAGTATACTGTAAAAAGTGTTTCCCTTAATGTGTTTACAATTGATTTTTTTTTTTTACCAACTGCAGACTAAAAAAATTATGAATATTGGCTTTTTAAGGTTTGTGTATATTAAAGCTGATTTTATGTTTTAAAGCCATAACCTAATAAAATGGGTTGAGCTTGTAGGTATAATTGAATCTCATTACTTTATCACCATGTGTACATATCTTTCCATAAAACAATCACCAGTACTTGGAGAGAACAATGGAAAAATCAACATTATTAACTTCTCTGCTATATCCTACTGGGAGTGTAATTTCTTCTGTCTGTTTAAAAAGCTTATCTATAGCTTGGACCTGTGGCCACAAACTTTCAGAATAGGTGGGGGATACCACATACTAAATCAACTATTTCAAATGCCAATATAAGGGTAAAGGAGCTACTTGTAAACAATGTAATACACTCCAGCAGGTAAAGTGGATCATTGGGAACAAATTAAAGGGGAGAAAAAATTGAGTAAACTGGCCCTTTAAGAGAGCTGTTCATAAACAAATGGCCGCAAACCTTTAACTAAAGGAACGTTGTAAAGTAGAGTGGGCCAAAATTCCCTCCCCACGTTAGACACTGATAGTCATACAGAAAACGATTAGTTCAAGATTTTGCTGCTAAAGGTGATTATACATGCTATTGAATCATAAGGTGTAAGACGCTGATGTCCTGGGCTTCTTTGCCGTGATCTCGCTAAAAGTAGCGATCATGCTATTTCTTTTCAATGGCATGGAGAGTATTCCATTCAATTACTGTTGGTAAATTAAACTCCTGGCCACCAGGAGGAGGCAGACACCCATACTCCCCAGTCATTCAAGTGCAAGCCAGACCCTAGGGGAATCTGACATCCTTGTCAGTATTCCCTTCAATGCCTTCTACCTCAATTATTAAAAAGGAATTTAGAAAATAAAGTATTTATTTCTAATGACATTGGTCATCGAATTACTATTGGGAATATAACTCCTGCCCAGCAGGAGGTGGCAAAGAGCACCACAGCAAAGCTGTTAAATATCCCCTCCCTTCCCTCCAACCCATCATTCTCTTTGCCTAAGTTAGAGCAAGGAACTGGAAGTGGTAAAGTTAGGTGTTAGAATCTTCAAGCAAGATTTTATTATTTTTCAGCAGTGCAAGATAGTTCTGCTTTGTCCTAGGGTGTAGCTGTAGTCCATATCAGTCTCTTCAGTAGTGATGTCGCAAACTTAAAATTTTCCGTTCGCAAACTGCAAACGCGAACTTCCGCAAATGTTAGCAACCAGGCGAACTGCCATTGACTTCAATAGGCAGGCGAATTTTAAAACCCACAGGGACTCTTTCTGGCCACAATAGTGATGGAAAAGTTGTTTCAAGGGTACTAACACCCGGACTGTGGCATGCTGGAGGGGGATCCATGGCAAAACTCCCACGGAAAGTTACATAGTTGATGCAGAGTCTGGTTTTAATCCATAAAGGGCATAAATCACCTAACATTCCTAAATTGTTTGGAATAACATGCTTTAAAACATCAGGTATGATGTATCGATCAGGTAGTGTAAGGGTTACGCCCGCTTCACAGTGACAGACCAAACTCTCCGTTTAACGCACCGCAAACAGTCCATTTGCACAAGGTTGGATACCAAGCTAGCCATGTCCCGTTCCTTGTCCTCACTGATGTCATTGAAGGTCTCTTCCTCCACCTAGCCACGTACAACACCAAGGGTTCCTGAAAGGTGACAAGCCCCCTGGGACGCCAGCTGTGTTTGGTCTTCCACCTCCTCAAAGCCACCTTTCTCCTCTGACTTCTCTTCAGACTCCTCTCTCTGCGTTATAAGGTGTGTTAAGTAGTACTGTTCTTATCAGTTTAATCCCTGTTACGTCCCCTATCAGTGGACGTGTATATGGCATGGATTTTAGGAACCGGGAGATGGAAAAAGATGCTTGGTCGGTCCTCCTACTTCAAATTTGGGGCACTGCGCGTGCAATTGTGGCCGGACTTTTAGCCGATGGACATTTTGCCGAAACACAAGTGGCTGTCAGATAACAGTCCGGCCACAAGATAGATACATAGATTAGATAGATCAATAGATGCAATAGATACAATAGATTTGATAGATAATTTCCCAGACAGAGAATTACAAGACGTGCGGTCTGGGACCCATGGTAAGGTTCCCAGAGGCAGTTGCGGCGCCCGAGGTTCTGATTAGAACGTATCTGCCCTCGGCTGAAATCGGAACATTCTTTAGCTTTGTCTGTCGGCCAAATGTCGTCCTGCATTTTGTCAGAGCACCGCGTGCAATCTACTGTGCCACCAGATAGGAGTGGTGTGTTAAGTAGTACTATTCTTATCAGTTTAATCCCTGTTACGTCCCCTATCAGGGGACGTGTATATGGCATGGATTTTAGGAACCGGGAGATGGAAAAAGATGCTCGGTCGGTCCTCCTACTTTAAATTTAGGGCACTGCGCGTGCAATCTAATGTGCCACCAGATAGGAATAGTACTACTTAACACACCACTCCTATCGGTTTAATCCCTGTTACGTGCCTTTTTTTTGGTTTGGTTTTTGAAGCCACAGTGCAGCACCAGAGGCCAGAAAAATTTGGCATGTACACATGCCTGAAAAATTAGGTATTGTTGCAGCGGCCAGAAAAATTGATGTTCGTTTCCCAGTCAGAAAGTGCCCTAAAACATTGCGGCTTGAACCCTAGTTGGTGGCGGATAAGTCACGCAAGTCCTCCGGCATTTGAAGATAAAATACAGCAGCGTGTGGACCATTTTTAGCCCAAGGCAGCTCATCTCATCAGGCCTTTTTTACTCAAATGTATCGCCCAATGTCGGTCCTTTCGGGATCCATCCCTCATTCATCTTAATAAAGGTGAGGTAATCTAGACTTTTTTGACCTAGGCAACTTCTCTTCTCAGTGACAACACCGCCTGTTGCACTGAAAGTCCTTTCTGACAGGACACTTGAAGCGGGGCAGGCCAGAAGTTGTATCGTAAATTGGGATAGCTCAGGCCACAGGTCAAGCCTCCGCACCCAGTAGTCAAGGGGTTCATCGCTCCTCAGAGTGTCGAGATCTGCAGTTATGGCGAGGTAGTCTGCTACCTGTCGGTCGAGTCATTCTCTGAGGGTGGACCCCGAAGGGCTGTGGCGATGCATAGGACTTAAAAAGCTCCGCATGTCCTCCATCAACAACACGTCTGTAAAGCGTCCTGTCCTTGCCGGCGTGGTCATGGGAGTCGGAGGATTACTTTCACCTCTTCCCCTGTTAGATTCCCGTTGTGCTGTGACATCACCCTTATACGCTGTGTAAAGCATACTTTAATTTATTTTGGAACTGCTACATCCTTTCCGACTTGCGTTAATTCTGTAACATTTCAGGCACTTTATGCTTATACCGGGGGTCTAGTAGCGTGGAACCCAGTACAGGTCGTTCTCCTTCAGCTTTTTTATACGAGGGTCCCTCAACAGGCACAACAGCATGAAAGACCCCATTTGCACAAGGTTGGATGCCGAGCTACTCATGTCCCGTTCCTCGTCCTCAGTGATCTCACTGAAGGTATCTTCTTCCCCCCCAGCCACGTACAACACCACGGGTACCAGATAGGTGACAACGAGCACCCTGGGATGCCTGTTGTGGTTGGTCTTCCTCCTCCTCAAAGCCACATTCCTCCTTTGACGACTCCTTCCTCACAATCCTCTTCCAGCGTTGCCGCTGGTCCAGCAAGCGATGCTGATAAGGCTGTTTCTGGTGGTGATGGTGACCACAACTCGTCCTCTTCACGCTTCTCTACGGCCTGATCCAGCACTCTTCGCAGGGCACGCTCCAGGAAGAAAACAAATGGTATGATGTCGCTGATGGTGCCTTCTGTGCGACTGACTAGGTTTGTCACCTCCTCAAAAGGACGCATGAGCCTACAGGCATTGCGCATGAGCGTCCAGTAACGTGGCAAAAAAATTCCCAGCTCCGCAGAGGCTGTCCTAGCACCCCGGTCATACAAATACTCGTTAACGGCTTTTTCTTGTTGGAGCAGACGGTCGATCATTAGGAGTGTTGAATTCCAACATGTCGGACTGTCGCAAATCATCTTTTGTGCAAAGAAATTTCGTCCGGGTACCTTCCACTGCGGTGTCCTAATAGCTACAAATTTTTTGAACGCCTCAGACTCCACCAGCTTGTATGGTAAAAGCTGGCGGGCTAAGAGTTCAGACAAGCCAGCTGTCAGACGCCGGGCAAGGGGTGACTTTGTGACATTGGCTTCTTACGCTCAAACATGTCCTTGACAGACACCTGACTGTGGGCAGATGAGCGGGAACTGCTCCGGAAGAGAGACGTTGTGGCGGATGGTTGAGAGGGGGCAAGGAGGACAGCAGTGGTTGACGTAGCTGAAGATGCTGGACCAGGAGGAGGATGGCGGCTTTGAGTTTGTGTGCTGCTTGTACTCATGTGTTGATCCCATAGGCGTTCGCAAAGCAGTTGTTTCTTTTGGCACAGGTTGCAAATGGCATCGCTGTTGTCAGAGGCAGACGCAGAAAAAAATGTCACACTGCTGAGCTCTGCGATGACGGCATTCTGGTGGTGGCAACAGCATGCGTCGATTGTCGTGCTGTCTGGCTGACCCCAGGTGCCGATGCATGCTGTCTGACTGTGCCACTAGCTCCTTGCGACGACTTCCCCCTGCTTCCAACTCGTCTCCTCCTCTCCCCATCTGAACCTTCCCCCTGTTCTTCTCTTCTAGCGGGCACCCACGGACCCATCGTCATCATCAACCGCTTCACTTGTATCTGACAAATCAACAAAGGAAGCAGCAGCGGGTACAACATCATCACACCGTACGTCCAGACATATCACTGTTATCTACATCCTCTGTCAATCATGGTTGCGCATCACTCATTTCTTCCAACTGATGTGTAAATAACTCCTCTGACAGATCAAGTGAAACGGCGGTGGTGGTGGTAGGCGGGCGAGTGATAACTTGAGAGGTGCCCGAAGATAAGCTGGAGGAGGATGGTGCGTCAAGGTTCGGAGCAGAAGCTATAGAAGATTGGGTGTCCTGTGTTAAAAAGTCAACTATGTCCTCAGAACTTTTCGAGTTCATGGTACGTGGCCGCTGAACACTGGGCATTATTCTAGGGCCAAAGGGAATCGCAGCACCACGACGGCACCTGTGTACACTTACACTACTATTAAACAAGATATGAGTGGAGCCACTGGGCAAGTGGGCACAGTATACACTGTGAGCCTGACACAAAAAAGCAGACTGATGTTTCACAGTCAAAACAGTTTTTTTTTTAAATGTACACTTACACTACTATTAAACAAGATATGAGTGGTGCCACTGGGCAAGTGGGCACAGTATACGCTGTGAGCTTGACACAAAAGAGCAGACTGATGTTTCACAGTCCAAACAGTTTTTTTTTTTAAATGTACACTTACACTACTATTAAACAAGATATGAGTGGTGGCACTGGGCAAGTGGGCACAGTATACGCTGTGAGCCTGGCACACACGCTGGCATGCAGGCAACTGCAATTAGATTACACTAGCAGACTGATGTTTCACAGTCAAAAAAGTTATTTTTTTTTAAATTTACACTACTGTTACACCAGATATGAGTGGTGGCACTGGGCAAGTGGGCCTGGCACACACGCTGGCAGGCAACTGCAATTAGATTACACTAGCAGACTGATGTTTCACAGTCAAAAAGTTATTTTTTTTTAGATTTACACTACTGTTACACCAGATATGAGTGGTGGCACTGGGCAAGTGGGCACACTATACGCTGTGAGCTTGACACAAAAAAGCAGACTGATGTTTCACAGTCCAAAAAGTTGTTTTGTTTTTTTAAATGTACACTTACACTACTATTAAACCAGATATGAGTGGTGGCACTGGGCAAGTGGGCCTGGCACACACGCTGGCAGGCAGGCAGGCAGGCAACTGCAATTAGATTACACAAGCAGACTGATGTTTCACAGTCAAAAAAGTTATTGTTGTTTTTTTAGATTTACACTACTGTTACACCAGATATGAGTGGTGGCACTGGGCAAGTGGGCCTGGCACACACGCTGGCAGGCAGGCAGGCAACTGCAATTAGATTACACTAGCAGACTGATGTTTCACAGTCAAAAAAGTTTTTTTTTTTAAAATCTACACTACTGTTACAACAGATATTAGTGGTGGCACTGGGCAAGTGGGCCTGGCACACACGCTGGCAGGCAGGCAGGCAACTGCAATTAGATTACACTAGCAGACTGATGTTTCACAGTCAAAAAAGTTATTGTTGTTTTTTAAATTTACACTACTGTTACACCAGATATGAGTGGTGGCACTGGGCAAGTGGGCCTGGCACACACGCTGGCAGGCAACTGCAATTAGATTACACTAGCAGACTGATGTTTCTCAGTCAAAAAAACATTTTTTTTTTAAATTTACACTACTGTTACACCAGATATGAGTGGTGGCACTATACGCTGTGAGCACACACGCTGGCAGGCAGGCAACTGCAATTAGATTACACTAGCAGACTGATGTTTCACAGTCAAAAAAGTTTTCGTTTTTTTTAAATTTACACTACTGTTACACCAGATATGAGTGGTGGCACTGGGCAAGTGGGCCTGGCACACACATGCTGGGAGGCAGGCAACTGCAATTAGATTACACAAGCAGACTGATGTTTCACAGTCAAAAAAGTTATTTTTTTTTAAATTTACACTACTGTTACACCAGATATGAGTGGTGGCACTATACGCTGTGAGCCTGGCACACACGCTGGCAGGCAAGCAGGCAACTGCAATTAGATTATACAAGCAGACTGATGTTTCACAGTCAAAAAATATTTTTTAAATTTACACTACTGTTACACCAGATATGAGTGGTGGCACTGTGCAAGTGGGCACAGTATACGCTGTGAGCCTGGCACACACGCTGACAGGCAGGCAACTGCAATTAGATTACACTAGCAGACTGATGTTTCACAGTCAAAGTTTTTTTTTAAAATCTACACTACTGTTACACCAGATATGAGTGGTGGCACTGGGCAAGGGGGCCTGGCATACACACGCTGGGAGGCAGGCAACTGCAATTAGATTACACAAGCAGACTGATGTTTCACAGTCAATTTTTTTTTTTTTAAATTTACACTACTGTTACACCAGATATGAGTGGTGGCACTGGGCAAGTGGGCACAGTATATGCTGTGAGCCTGGCACACACGCTGGCAGGCAACTGCAATTAGATTACACAAGCAGACTGATGTTTCACAGTCAAAAAGTTTTTTGTTTTTTAAATTTACAATACTGTTACACCAGATATGAGTGGTGGCACTGGGCAAGGGGGCCTGGCACACACACGCTGGGAGGCAGGCAACTGCAATTAGATTACACAAGCAGACTGATGTTTCACAGTCAAAAAAGTTTTTTTTTTTTTAGATTTACACTACTGTTACACCAGATATGAGTGGTGGCACTGGGCAAGAGGGCCTGGCACACACGCTGGCAGGCAGGCAACTGCAATTAGATTAGACTAGCAGACTGATGTTTTTCACAGTCAAAAAATTTTTTTTTTATTTAAATTTACACTACTGTTACACCAGATATGAGTGGTGGCACTGGGCAAGTGGCTTGGCAGGCAGGCAACTGCAATTAGATTACACAGAAAAAAAACAAAACAGACTGATGTTCTATCCCTAAAAAGGGCTTTTTGGGGTGCTGTCCTTACAGCAGAGATCAGATGAGTCCTTCAGGACTGTAGTGGACACTGAATACACTAGCCTAGCTATCAATTTCCCTATTAAATCAGCAGCAGCTACACTGTCCCTCCTCTCACTAAGAATGCAGCTTCCGAATGAATCTAAAATGGCTGCTGTCCAGGAGCTGGGAGGGAGGGTCTGCTGCTGATTGGCTGGAATGTGTCTGCAGACTGTGAGATACAAGGTCAAAGTTTACTCAATGATGATGAATAGGGGGCGGATCAAACATCGCATATGTTCGGCCGCCGTTGCAAACGGGAACAAGCTATGTTCGCCGGGAACTATTCGCCGGCGAACAATTCGCAACATCACTACTCTTCAATAGAGCAGTGGTGGTTTTCAAGCAATGGGAACTTGTGGGGTACAATCCTCACTGCGCCTCCCATGTAGTTATTGCTGCCTTAATACTGAAAGCCTGAGTAAGATTACTCAGTCTCTTTTTCCACAGGTCCATGTGAGGGAGATGACCTCTCAAACCTAGTGAGCTGCCTTGCTGTCTGGCAGATCTATGAGGTAAGTGCTGACTGTATTTTTTCTGGGCTTAAAGGTAGGAAAAATTGGGCACTTTATTTCCTTTACTGGGACAAAGGAATTTCCCCTATATGTTTGGGGGAACATATTCACATAAGGCAGTATTCGTTATGACTGGGGCTGAGGAGTTTAATAGGCTCATGTTTAGTGTGGTGTTCACTTCTCCCGGCGGATTGACTGTAAGAGTCATTTTGCCGACCGGGAGGTTAATTTTTTTAAGATGCCTATGATGGGTGGGGCTTGCTGAGGCGGCAACTACTGTTGCGCGCCTTTTTATCGGATCTGAGTTGTTAGCTAAGAGGAACACTATTCCCATAGAGGATAGTTGTTCTTTTAAGGACCCTATGGATAAGAAGTTGGAGGGTTTGCTCAAAAAGATGTATGTTCACCAGGGTTTGCAATGCAACCTGCTGTGTGTATTGCTACTGTCACTAGTGCAGCAACATACTGGTTTGATGCGTTGTCTGATTCTATTCAGACACTCCAATTGAAGAAATCCAGGATAGGATTAAGGCCCTTAAATTGGCCAATTCTTTTATTACAGACGCTTCCCTTCAGGTGATTAAAGGGACACTGAACCCAAATGTTTTCTTTCGTGATTCAGATAGAGCATGACATTTTAAGCAACTTTGTAATTTACGCTGATTATCAAATTGTCTTCATTCTCTTGGTATCTTTATTTGAAATGCAAGAATGTAAGTTTAGATGCCGGCCCATTTTTGGTGAACAACCTGGGTTGTTATTGCTGATCGGTGGATAAATGTATCCACCAATAAAAGTGCTGTCCAGAGTACTGAACCAAAAAAAAGCTTAGATGCATTATTTTTCAAATAAAGATCGCAAGAGAACAAAGAAAATTTGATAATAGGAGTAAATTAGAAAGTTGCTTAAAATTGTGTGCTCTATCTGAATCACAAAAGAAAAAAATTGGGTTCAGTGTCCCTTTAAGCTAGGAGCAAAAATTTCAGGGTTTGCCGTACTGGCCTGCAGAGCTTTATGGTTAAAATCCTGGTCTGCGGATGTGTCATCCAAGTCTAAGCTTTTGCCGATTCTCTGCAAGGGTAAGACTTTGTTTGGGCCACGCTTGGCGGAAATTATTTCCGACATTACGGGAGGAAAGGGTCATTTCCTCCCTCAGGATAAGAGGAATAAGCAGAATGGACAGCAGAGTAATTTTCGTTCCTTTTGAAATTTCAATGGGAAGCCTTCCTCTCACTCTACAAAACAAGAACAGTCCAAACCTTCCTGGAGTTCCAACCAGTCTTGGAACAAGGGTAAGCAATCCAAGAAACCTTTTAATGGCTGTCAGCATGAAGGGTCTGCCCCCCATCCAGGACCACTCACGCTTGGGTTCGGGATGTCCTGGATCCCTGGGCAGTGGGCATTGTGTCCCAGGGATACAAATTACAATTCAAAACTTTTCCTCCCAGGGGCAGGTTTCTGCTCTCAAGATTATCTGTAGACAAGATAAAGAGAGGCGTTCTTATGCTGTGTTCAAGACCTTTCCTACCTGGGAGTGATAGTTCCTGTTCCAATGCAAGAGCAGGGTCTGGGATTTTACTCCAATCTGTTCGTGGTTCCCAAAAAAGAGCGAACTTTCAGACCAATTCTAGATCTCAAGAGTCTAAACTTGTTCCTCAGGGTACCGTCCTTCAAAATGGTAACTATTCGTTCCATTTTTTTCCTTGGTTCAAGAGGGTCAATTCATGACAAAAGTAGATTTAAAGGACGCATACCTGCATGTTCCTATCCACAGGGATCCTCACAAGATTGAGGTTTGCCTTTTTAGACAAACACTTCCAGTTTGTGGCTCTTCCATTCGGCCTTGCCACAGCTCCCAGAATTTTTTCAAAAGTTCTGGGATCCTTGTTGCCGGTGCTCCGGTTGCAGGGCATTGCAGTGGCTCCTTATCTGGACGACATCCTGGTTCAGGCGCCATCCTTTTAACAAGCGAACTCCCACACAGATGTTATCCTTCCTGTGCTCTCATGGATGGAAGGTGAATCTGGGAAAGAGTTCCTTAATTCCGGCTACAAGGGTAGTGTTCTTGGGAACCATAATAGATTCCCTATCGATGAAAATATTTCTGACAGGTCGGAAAATCAAAGATCTTTGACTCTTGTCTGGCGCTTCAGTCCTCTCCTCGACCATCAGTGGCTCAATGTATGGCGGTAATCGGTCTGATGGTACCTGCCATGGACATCATTCCGTTTGCCCGTTTCCACCTCAGACCTCTGCAGTTATGCATGCTCAAGCAGTGTAACAGAGATTATACGGGCCTGTCTCCGCGATTACATCTGGATCTGGAGACAAGGGATTTTCTTCTTTGGTGGTTGTCTCAGGATCATCTCTCCCAGGGAACTTGATTCCGCAGATCCAACTGGGTGATTGTGACAACGGACGCCAGCCTGTTGGGATGGGGAGCAGTCTGGGGCTCTCTAAAGGCTCAGGGGACTTGGACTCAGGAGTCAGTTCTACCCATAAACATTCCAGAACTGAGAGCAATCTTCAATGCTCTCCTAGCATGGCCTCAGTTAGCTTCGGCCCGGTTTCTCAGGTTCCAGTCGGACAAAATAACTTCAGTGGCTTACATCAATCATCAGGGTGGAACTCTGAGTTCCTTAGCTATGACAGAGGTAGCCAAGATTATTCGGTGAGCAGAGACCCACAACTGCTGTCTATCTGCAATCCACATTCCAGGAGTGGACAATTGGGAGGCGGATTTTCTGAGCAGACAGACTTTTCATCCGGCGTAGTGGGAACTCCATCCGGATGTGTTTTGCAGCTTGATACTCAAATGGGGACTGCCGGAATTGGATCTCATGGCATCTCGTCAGAATCCCAAGCTCCCGAGGTACGGGTCGATACTGATGGATGCTCTAGCGGTCCCTTGGAATTTCAGTCCAGCATACCCATTTCCTCCGCTCGCTCTCCTTCCTTCTGTCATTGCTCAAATCAAACAGGAGAAGGCGTTGGTGATCCTCATTGTACCGGCATGGCCTCGCAGGATCTGGTATGCAGACTTAGTGGAGATGTCATCTCTTCCACCTTGGAGGCTTACATTGAAGAAGGACCTTCTACTTCAAGGGCCTTTCCTTCATCCAAATCTCGTTTCTCTGAAACTGACTGGAGATTGAATGCTTGATTTTATCTAAGCGTGGATTTTCGGGGTTGGTCATTGAGACCATCATTCAGACTTGTAAGCCTGTTACCAGGAAGATTTACTACAAGATATGGTGTAAATATCTATATTGGTGTGAATCTAAAGGCTACTCTTGGAGTAGAGTTAGAATTCTAGCCTTTCTCCAAGAGGGTTTGTAGAAGGGTTTATCGGTCAGTTCCTTGAAAAGTCAAATATCTGCCTTGTCTATTTTGTTACATAAACGTCTGGCGGATGTTCTAGACGTGAATTCGTTAAACCTGTTACTCCTCCCTGGAGTCTTAACCTTGTTCTTAGAGTTCTTCAGCAGGCTCCGTTTGAACCTATGCATTCCTTAGATATTAAAATGTTATCTTGGAAGGTTTTGTGTCTTTTTGATATTTCGTCTGCTCGTAGAGTCTCAGAGCTCTCGGCGTTGCAGTTTAAATCTCCTTACCTTATTTTTCATTTGGATAAGGTAGTTTTGCGTACCAAGTTAGGGTTTCTCCCAAAAGTGGTTTTGGATAGGAACATCTACTAATCCGGAGATGATTGTTCCTTCTTTATGTCCTAACCCATCTTCTCATAAAGAGCGTCTGCTGCACAACCTAGACGTGATGTGTGTGCTAAAGTTCTATCTATAGGCGACTAAGAATTTTCGCCAGTCTTCTGCTCTGTTGTGGTTTTCTCTGGGAAATGTAAGGGGCAGAATGCTATGGCTACTTTCTTTGTGGCTGAGGAGTATCATTCGCTTAGCTATGAAACTGCTGGACAGCAGCCTCCTGAGAGAAACATGGCTCTTTCTACGAGGGCTGTTTCCTCTTCCTGGACATTCAAAAATGATGCTTCTGTGGAACATATTTGCAAGGCTGCAACTTGGTCCTCTCTTCACACTTTCTAAATTTTATAAGTTTGATACTTTTGCCTCGCCTGAGGCTTCTTTTGGGTGAAAGGTTCTTCAAGCAGTGGTGCTTTCCGTTTAGGTTCCCTGTCTTGTCCCTCCCGTATCATCGGTGTCCTCTAGCTTGGGTATTGATCCCCAATAGTAATTAGATGATCCGTGGACTCGTTGTGTCATTAGAAAGAATACAAAATTTATGCTTACCTGATAAATTTCTTTCTTGACACAATGAGTCCACGGCCTGCCCTGTTTTTAAGACAGGCTTTTGTCATGTTATAAACCTCAGACACCTCTGAACCTTGTTGCTTCCTTAGTCTCCATTGCTTCAGTCGAATGACTGGGGTTGGGGGGGAAGGGAGGTGATATTTAACAGCTTTGCTGTGGTGCTCTTTGCCGCCTCCTGCTGGGCAGGAGTGATATTCCCAATAGTAATTAGATGATCCGTGGACTCATTGTGTCAAGAAATAAATAAATTTATCAGCTAAGCATAAATTTTGTTTTTCCTTTTTATTTCTAAATTTCTCCAGTATGAAAGGCACCATGGATTTAGCGTCAAATTTACCATTATCTTTTGATAGATGTTTATTTTGTGAAGAGGCCCATGTGACACCCCCTACATGTTTCGCTTCTATGTTGCAGACAAAAAAAAGGATCTGCTATTAACCCCTCAGAGCCTTCTACCTCTCAGGACTCTGTCCTTGACATGCTTCAACTTTCTCCACAGTCCCCGTCCCAAGTAGTTGCACTGGCAGTGTCCTGTTGCTCAGCTCAATTTTAAGGGGAATGTTTTTACCAGGAGACTTTGCAGCACAGCTTACATCAGCTGTTTCTACTGTGCTTAGTTCTTTACCTATTGGAGGTAAGACGAAGAGAAAGACTGTTTCCTCTGAATCCGGAATCTTGTCTATCACCAAGGCTGCTTTAGTCACTTTATCTCCTATTTCTGAGGATGACCATTCCTTAGCAGCCTTTGAAGCAAAGTCAGAATCAGATATTTTACCTGCAGACAGTCCAGTTCATTTTAGGTTTAAGCTTGAACACAAAAAGTTAGCAATAGAGTGCTAGTATTAATCCCTGGAAGGGGGCAGTAAGCTAAAGGTGGGATCTATAGAGGTGTGACAAAATATGAATACAAGTAATTTAAAATACAAAGACCGATATAAACGATGATCAGTCTTGAGAAAGGTCCTGTTCAGGACCGAAAAACGTAGACACTTACTGATATAACGGCTCAGGTTCATTCTATATAGGTAAGCATAATACTAATTGAGATTAGTAGCGTTATTGCACTATGTATGTTATTTCTTCTAGGAAATCGTCAAACCTCATTTAGAAGATACATTATCCCCTTTGAGGATCAACACTCAAAGTTTTTTGAGGATAATCGTATTCAGGATACCAACCATTTTAGGATCACAAAACAAGAAAGAATTTCTTATTTTTCACCAATTACGATTGGATATAAAAACTTTATATTTTTAACCACTTACTTTTTAGTGACATTATCTAACTCAACCTTGGTGTACACCTAATTATATTTGCTCACCAATATCCCACAGAATATTCTTGAGTCACACAACCTCTTTCATTTTTTAAAATATTTTTATATTTGCATTTTTATTATTTTTTTCCATCACAGATACACAATACAGTATTTGACTTTCACTTGGTATTTATCATTTGGACATTTGATCAAATTATCGTTTTAACTTTCTCATCACCATTTTTTCCACGTGTCACATTTTTTGGACATATTTATCATAACATTTTATTCTATTTGATCCACCTCTAGGATCATTACAGGTATATGAAGCTATACTATAGGTACCTCAGGGACTTGATTCTATTCCATTGTATAGATACTGTTTGATTATTGTATCTTAATATGTATTTGATCATCATTTATATCGGTCTTTGTATATTATTGTATTTGAAATTAAATTACTTTTATTCATATTTTGTCACACCTATAGATCCCACCTTTAACTTACTACCCCCTTCCAGGAGTTAATACTAGTGCTCCGTTATTGCTAACATTTTGTTTCCTTTTCTGAGATCTGGTTGAGAGATCTTGCTTTTGGGAGGAGCTTGTCTGGTAGCATTTTGGCGCTGTAGGTATCTATCTGTTTAAGCTAGAACACCTTCGCTTATTACTTAAGGAGGTGCTAGCTACCTTGGATGTCCCAGAGCCCAAACGATCTGAAACGCATAAAATTCCTAAGTTGGACAGAGCTTATGATGTCAGGCCTAAGACTGTGAAAGTTTTTCCAGTCCCAGCTTGCATGTCAGACATCTCTTAGAAGGGAACCTTCTGTCCTATTCTTGATCTAAAATGTCTCAAGGTTCCGTCCTTCAAGAGGGAGACTATTAGATCCATTCTCCCTTTGGTCCAGGAGGGTCAATTCATGACCACTATAGAATAGGAAAGTCCAGGGATTTCTTTTTCTCCATCTCCTATATAAAAAAAAAAAGATGTGTCCAGTTTCTGACTATATTGTTGTTATGGAAGATAATTCCTAAGGTGGACAGAGCTATCTCCACCCTGGCCAAGAGAACTACTATTCTTTTAGAGGATAGTACTTCATTTAAGGACCCCATGGATCGGAAGTTGGAGGGGTACTTAAAGGGACAGTCAACACCAGAACTTACTCCTAGGTAACTTCACGTGCGTGAGCTCATTGTTATCTATATGAAACACATGAACTAACTCCTAGTGGTGAAAAACTGTCAAAATGTTTTCAGATTATAGGCAGCCTTCAAGGTCTAAGAAAAGAAAATTTATGCTTACCTGATAAATTGATTTCTTTTTTGACACGATGATTCCACGGATCATCTTAATTACTAATGGGATATTCACCTCCTGGTCAGCAGGAGGAGGCAAAGAGCACCACATCAGAGCTATTAAATAGCTCCTCCCTTCCCTCCCACTCCAGTCATTCGACTGAAGTTAGGAAGAGAAAGGAAAAGCCAAGGTGCAGACGTGTCTGAAGTTTACAATAACCCACAACCTGTCTAAAGGAACAGGGCGGGCCGTGGACTCATCGTGTCAAAAAATAATTAAATTTATCAGGTAACCATAAATTTTCTTTTTTACGACACAATGAGTCCATGGATCATCTTAATTACTAATGGGATTCATTACCCAAGCTAGAGTGCACAGATGATACGGGAGGGACAAGACAGGAAACCTAAACGGAAGGCACCACTGCTTGAAGAACCTTTCTCCCAAAAGCGGCCTCAGCCAATGCAAAAGTATCAAATTTGTAGAACTTTGAAAAAGTGTGAAGAGAGGACCAAGTTGCAGCCTTGCAAATCTGTTCCACAGAAGCTTCATTTTTGAACGCCCATGAGGAAGCAACAGCCCTCGTGAAATGAGCCGTAACTCTCGGGAGACTGCTGTCCAGCAGACTCAAAAGTAAAACGTATGATACTCTTCAGCCAAAAAGAAAGAAAAGTTGCCGAAGCTTTCTGATCCTTACGTTTTCCTGAGAAAACTACAAACAAAGCAGAAGACTGACAAAAATCTTTAGTCGCCTGCAAATAAGACTTTAAAGCACGAACTACGTCCAAATTGTGCAGAAGACGTTCCTTCTGGGAAAGAAGGATTAGGACACAAGGAAGGAACAACAGTCTCCGGATTAATGTTCCTATCAGAAACAACCTTAGGAAAGAATCCTAATTTGGTACGTAAAACTACCTTATCTAAATGGAAAATAAGATAAGGAAACTCATACTGTAATTCCAAGACCTCTGACACTCTCCGAGCGGAAGAAATAGCAATGAGAAATAAAACTTAATATCTAAAGAATGCATGGGCTCAAACGGAGCCCCTTGAAGAACTTTGAGAACTATATTATATTATGGAGGAGTAACTTGTTTGAATACAGGCCTGATCCTGACCAAGGCCTGACAGAATTATTGTACATCTGAGAAATCCGCCAGACGTTTGAGTAACAAAAAAGATAAGGTCGAGAATTGACCTTTTAGGTAACTTGTCGATAATCCCTTCTCCAAACTATCTTGGAGAAAAGACAAAATTCTAGGAATCCCAACTACTACATGAGTAGCCCTTGGATTCACTCCAATAGAGAGATTTACGCCAAATCGTATGGTAAATCCTTGTAGATATAGGTTTAAGAACCTGAATCATTGTCTCCATGACCGAGAGAGAAAACCCCCGCTTGGATAAAATTAAGCGTTCAATCTCCAAGCATTCAGCTTCAGAGAAACTAGCTTTGGGTGAAGAAAAAAGGCCCCAGAATTAGAAAGCCCTACCTCAACGGAAGTCTCCAAGGTGGCAGAGATGCCATCTCCATCAGATCTGTATACCAAATCCTGCGAGGCCAGGCCGGTGGTAAGAGAATCACTGATGCCTTCTCCTGTATGATTCTAGCAATTACCCGAGGAAGAAAAGCAAACGAAGGAAATGGTTATGCTAGATTGAAGATCCAAGGGACCGTCAGAGCATCCATCAGTTCCGCCTGAAGGTCCCTGAACCTCGACCCATATTTCGGGAGGTTGGCATTCTGTGGGGAGGCAATGAGACCCAATTCCGGCTGACCCCACTTGGGAATCAGTATGGAGAACACTTCCGGGTGGAATTCCCACTCCTCCGGATGAAAGATCTGCTTGCTCAAGAAATCTGCCTCCCAGCTGTCCACCCCTGGGATGTGAATCGCTGACGGACAGCAAGAGTGGACGCCCACTTGATTATTTTGGTTACCTCGGTCATCGCTAAGGAACTCCTCGTTCCTCCCTGATGAATGATGTAAGTCACTGAAGTTATGTTGTCCGACTGGAACCTGATAAAGTTAACCGAGGCTAACTAGGGTCAGAGCAGAAGAGCAATGAAGATCGCTCTCAGTTCCAGAATGTCTATAGGAAGAACAAACTCTGACCGAGTCTAAACACTGTGATTCTCTAGGGAGCCCCAGATTACTCCCCACCTTAAAAGGCTGGCATCTGTCGACACAATCACCCAGGATGGCCTGCGGAAGCAGGTTCCCTGGGAGAAATGATCCAGAGACAACCATCATTGAAGAGAATCCCTTGTCTCCTGCTTCAGTAGTAGTCGAGGAGACAAATACGCATAAGCTACGATCAATTGTTTGAACATGCTTAACTGCAAAGGTCGGCGGTGGAACTGAACAAACGGGATGATGTCCATTGCCGCTACCATCAGCCCGATTACCTCCATACACTGAGCCACAAATTTCCAAGGAGTGGACTGAAGGACTAGACAAGTATCAATAAACTTTGACTTCCTGACTTCTGTCAGAATTTTTTTTTTTAAATAGAGTATCTACTATGGTTCCCAAAAAAGTTACCCTTGTATTAGGGACTAGAGAACTCCTTCCCAAATTTACCTTCCTCCCGCGAGATCAGAGGAAGGATAGAATATGTCCATGCCGGATCTTGCTTGTTATAAGAATGGCGTCTAGACTAGGATGTCGCCACTACAATGCCCTGTAAGTAAAGCACCACCAACCGTGATCCCAGAACCTTATGAAGAATCTGGTAGCAGTGGCTAGACCAAATGGAAGAACCACAAGATGGACGAGCTTGGCCGGAAAGGAAAATCTTGGGAACTTTGATGATCCTTATGAAAGGGAACATGCAAGTGCGCGTCCTTAAAATCCCTCGTTGTCATAAATTGACCCTCTTGGATCTAAGGAAGAATGGAATGAATAAATTCCATCTTGAAGGACGCTGCTCTGAGAAATTTGTTGAGACCCTTGAGATCTAAAATTGGTCTGATTGAAATAAAAACTCTGATCCTGTTCCTGTACTGGAATGGGAAATGAACACTCCCCGGAAGGAAAGGTCTCTTACACAGTATAAGAACGCCTCTCTTTTTGTCTGTACTGCCAAAAATCTTGAAGCAGGAATCTGCTCCTGGAAGGAACTACCTGACCTTTAATTCATATCCCTGGGACACAATTTACACCCCCCAGGGATCATGATCACAAAAAACAAAAACTGATTGAAAAAGGAGAACCTTCCCCCCTATGTATCAGGTGTACGCCCTTCATGCTGTCTTTAATTCCACAGCAAGCTACTTAGGCTATCTTCCCCTATCCTAAGCCAGATAGGGACTCCAAAAAAGGTTTAGACTGCTTATACTTGGGAAAAGGAGCGTACTTCCCTTACGCTATTTACTAACTTAAAAACCCCTTTCCTATTCTCTGCGAGAGGGGTGTCTGTCCAAAAGAAAATGCATCAAACCAGTACGCCGCCGTACTGGAAACAGTAGTCATACCAACCGTAGGTAGACATATAAACCTCTGGCTTCTAACCATAGGGTCCCTCCATGCGAATAGCATCTCCCTCTTAAGTTATGGAGAAAAATGGGGAACCCTATAGCCCTATCTGGTACAGGAATATATTTCCATCAAGAAGGGCACATAACAATAATAGTATAACCTACTGGTGACAAGGTCACCCAGAGTAGCTACAATTCTCCTCTAAGTAGCAAAAGAAGGTATTTAAGCTAAAACATGAGGAAAATAAACTCTGGATTAGATAAAGGTATTACCTCATCAGAGACTGAGAATTCTTTATGCGATACTACCGATGTATCTTCAACTTCAGCGTCAGGTAAAGGAGGTACCCAGACAGAATCTGAGATTTTCCCCCCATATGCTAGCGAAGTATCTTCCACCTTAGGGATGAAATATTCGGAATTAAATACACTACATAAAGCGTATTCCCTGCTTAGCATGGGAAAAGCATACAATGTAACAGATATTGCCATGACCTAATAGGAGCGATGTTTTGCAAAGAAACTTCAGATGGAGTTTGTGAGGAAGCGCAGGGCACTGCATGTGTGGGCTACAAATTTTTATTTTTATTTTACACTTGAGGGAAAAAAAAATCTCTATCCCTTTATGAAAGTTCTCTTTACAACATAGATGAACAAGGAAAAAGATTGGTAGTTGCAATAACATAAAGGGGACACTTTGTATGGTCTATTGATTCACATATGTATGAGAGTCAAATAAAAAAACTTAACATCTTTAACCATTACTATTTCTTTAAATTTAAAGAGTAACTTCTTTATTTAAATTGGCAGAATAGGAAACAAGAGGCAGATGAATTCAAACCCCCTCTACACCTCAGCTTAACCCAGCTGAGGCATCTGACAGTCCTTCTATTCAAATTTGTGACTCAGCTGAAGCACTTTCATTTTAAGAGCAAAAACTGACATAAATTTCCAGGTCCTTCCGATAACTGGAAGCAGTAAGAAAAAGGGTGCTGTTCTCAGACTAAAATACCCTGTTCCTTCCGATAACCGGAAGCTTAGTAAGGGATGCGCAACTAAATTGGTGCCAAACAAGCTCCGCCCCTTGTGGGCGTTTTAAAGATTATCTTCCGGTCACCATTATTGTCTTTGTTAAGTTGAGCCACCAGGAGAAATAACATACTGGGCAGTCTATCTTCCTTCTTAGGTAGTTGCTTAATATGTTAAATTAGTAGTAAGACACCATCACACATAATTCGCATCCTGCAATACAGCAGACATACAAGCTCCGCCCTCCGTGGGTGTTTCAATAGTCATCTCCCATTGTTATGGGAGAAATAATCGACTGAGCCATCTCAGATTATGAAGTTGCTTGGTCCGTTATCTAACAGTGAAGCACCCTTACACTGAGTCTCTGCATTACAGTACATTGATTATAAATGTTAAAAGTGAATCCCCCTCACACTGAGCTCGTGCATTACAGCGCATATGAAATCTCCCGGTCGATTACTTATTAGTGAGAACCGCCGGGAGAAGAGAGTCACAATTAGCCCCAGTGCCTGCGTCCATACTGCCCTAGTAACCCCTAGTACGCTAGGAGAATCTATTTCTGTAACCCCTCGAAGGAGCCCATTATTACATGAGATCTGATATAGAAAGTAAAGTGCCCTAACTTATTCTGAGTTTTCTACCCCAGAAATAAAGTTAGCACTTACCTCATCTTCTGCCTGGCAGCAAGGCAGTTCCCAGGTTTAAGAGGTCCTCTCCCTCTCATGGACCTGCAATTAAACAAGATTCCTGAGTAAATACCCCTCAGGTTTTCATCAGTGTAAGGGCAGTAACAGAATATGGGAGGCGCAGTGAGAATTATGTCCCACAAGTTCCCATTGCTTTAAAGCCGCCAAAGCCCTACTGAAGAGACTGATATGGACTACGGCTACACCCTAGAACAAAGCAGCACAATCTTGCACTGCTTTAAAAATAATAAACTCTTGATTGAAGAATCATAACTAACACCTCACTTTACCTTTTCCTATCACTAACGTAGGCAAAGAGAATGACTGGGGTGGGAGGGAAGGGAGGAGCTATTTAACAGCTCTGCTGTAGTGCTCTTTGCCTCCTCCTGCTGACCAGGAGGTGAATATCCCATTAGTAATTAAGATGATCCGTGGACTCATCGTGTCTTAAAAAAGAAATTAGCATTTAAACCTCCTAGGTTTAGCTTTCAACTAAGAATACCAAGAGAACAAAGCAAAATTGATGATAAAAGTAAATTGGAAAGTTGTTTAAAATGGCATGCCCTTTTTGAATCATGAGTTTTTTTGGACTTGATTGTCCCTTTAAGGAAAATTTTACAGTATCTTAAGTCTATGGAAGCCGGCTGCGGGGTATAGCAGCAGTAGCTGGAGCTGACACGTATTAATGAGACTCCTTATCTGAGCTGATTTTGCAGGAGACTTCCTTTGGAGAAGATTCAGGATTGGATTAAGGCTTTAAAGATAGCCATTTCCCTTATTTGTGATGCTAATATTAAAATTGTCTGTCTGATTGCAAAGTCCTCAGGTCTGGCAGTTCTATCTCACAGAGCCTTGTGGCTAACGTCCTGGTCAGCAGATATGGTTTCTAAATCAAGGCTTCTTTTCTTACCTTTTAAGGTGAAGTCTTTATTTGGTCCTGGTCTTGACTCAATTATCTCCATGGTGACTGGTGGAAAAGGGGCCTTCCTTCCACAGGATAAGAAAACTAGATCAAAGGGTCGTCAGTCTTCTAATTTTCATTCCTTTTGCAACTATAAGGGACAGAAATCCTCGGCCTCCAATAGATCAGATCAGCCCAAGTGTTCCTGAAAGCCTAACCAGGCTTGGATCAAAATATAAACAGTCCAAAAGACTTCCTCTGAGAATAAGTCAGCATGAAGGGGTGGCACCTGATCCGGGATCGGGTCAGGTAGGGGGCAGCCTATCTTTCTTTCTGGATGCTTGGGTTCGTAATGTCCAAAATCCTTGGGCAGTGGACATTGTCTCCAAAGAATACAAGATAGATTTCAAATTGTGCCCCCCCCAAAGGGACTCTCATTAAATCCGGTGAAAAGAGAGACTTTCTTAAATTGTGTAGAGGACCTCTCTTCCTTGTGAGTAATCGTTCTGGTCTCACCTGCAGAACAGGGATTAGTGTTTTATTCAAACCTTTTTTTGTAGTTCCCAAGAAGGAGGGAACCTTCTTCTGTCCTATTCTGGATCTAAAATTTCTCAAGGTTCCGTCCTTCAAGAGGGAGACTATCAGATCTATTCTCCCTTTGGTCCAGGAGGGTCGGTTCATGACCACTATAGACCTGAAGGACGCGTACCTCCATGTTCCTATTCAAGGAACACTTTATATTCCTGTGGTTTGCCTTTCTAGACAAACACTTTCAATTAGTACCCCTTCCCTTTGGTCTAGCTACTGCTCCCAGAATCTTTACGAAGGTACTGGGGGCTCTTTTAGCAGGGCCAGGTCTCTCAGAATCCCTGTGGCCCCGTACCTGGACGATATCTTGGATCAGGCTCCATCTTTTCATTTGGCCTCTGTTTCTTCTTCGCTCTCATGGGTGGAAGATAAACCTGGATAAGAGTTCCCTGATTCCCAATACCAGGGTCTATTTTTTTGGGGACAGTCATAGATTTCATCTCTATGAAGATCTTCCTTACAGATTTGAGAAAGTCCAGACTTCTCTCTGCCTGTCTCTACCTTCAGTCCTCGGCACGTCCTTCAGTGGCACTGTGCTCAGACAATGGAACAGTGATCATTTGGATCTGTCTCAGCAAATCATCCTAAACAACTACAGGAGAGAATCTCTCTTGGTGGCTCTGTCAGGATCATCCGTCCCAAAGCATAGGCTTTTTGAGACCATCATGGGAGATTGTGACTACAGATGCCAGCCTCTCAGGCTGGGGAGCTGTTAGGGGTTCCTTAAGAGCTCAGGGATCCTGGTTGCCAGAGGAATCAGTCCTCCCAATCAAGAGCTGAGAGCAATCTACAATGCTCTGGTGGCGTGGCCTCAACTGAGTTCTGTCCAATTTCTCAGATTGAAATCAGACAACATAACCTCTGTGGCTTACATCAATCATCAGTGAGGAACAAGGAGTTTCCTGGCGATGAAGGCTGTCTCTTGCATCCTTCAGTGGGTGGAGTTCCATAATTGTCACATTTCAGCCATTCTTATCCCGGGAGTGGACAACTGGGAAGCGGACTATCTAAACAGACAGACGTTCCATCCAGGGGAGTGGGCTCTTCATTCAGAGGTGTTCTTAGAGATAACCCTCAGTTGGGGTGTTCAGGAGATAGACCTCATGGCTTCTCGTATCAATACCAAGCTGCCCAGATACAGGTCCAGATCAGGGGACCCTCAGGCAGTGCTAGTGGATGCACTAGCAGTTCCTTGGGAGCTCAATCTGATATATCTGTTCTCTCAGTTTGCCCTTCTTCGCAGGGTCATAACCTGCATCAAGCAGGAGCGGACCTTGGTGATCCTAATTGCTCTAGCTTGGCCGTGCAGGACTTGGTTTGCGTGTCTGGTGAAGATGTCGTCCTTCCCTCCATGGAGGTTGCCGCTGAGGAAGAACCTTCTATTCCTTAATCAAAATCTAAATTGATTGAACGCTTTGTCCTGTCTAAGAGAGGTTTTTCAAATAGGGTAATTAACACTGACCCAGGCCTGTAAGCCAGTGACTCACCAGATGTATAATAAGGTCTGGTGCACCTATCTCTCTTGGTGTGAGTCTCGAAGTTTTCCTTGGCACAAGGTACGAGTTCCTCAAATTCTTTTGTTTCTCCAAGCGGGTTTGGAGAAGGGTTTATCTGCTAGTTCTTTAAATGGACAGATCTCTGCCCTTACTGCTTTGTTGCATAGAGTTAGCCAGATTGTCGGACTTCAGTCTTTTGTTCATTCCCTGGTTAGAATCAGGCCTGTGTGAGGCTTGTTGCTCCTCCCTGGAGCCTCAATCTAGTTCTTTGTATTCTGCAGCAGACTCCGTTTGAGCCTATGCATTCTGTTGATATTAAACTTTTATCTTGGAAAGTTTTGTTTTTGTTGGTTATATCTTCTGTTCGTAGAGTTTCTGAATTGTCTGCCTCTTAGTGTTACCCTCCTTATCTTTTTGTATATGCAGAAAAGGCTGTTCTCCGTACTATAGTTAGGTTTCCTTCCCAAGGTGGTTTCGGACCGCAATGTTAATCAAAAGATTGTAGTTCCTTCTGTCATAATCCTCCTCCTCAGAAGGAACGTTTGCTTCTCAACCTGGATGTGGTTCGTGCTCTAATGTTCTATCTCCAGGCTACCAAGGAGTTTAGACAATCTTCTTCATTGTTTGTAATGTATTCCGGTAGGCGCAAGGGCCTAAAGGCCACTGCAACTACTCTTTCCTTTTGGCTGAGGAGTGTCATTCATTTGGCTTATTAGACAGCTGGACAGCAGCCTCCTGAGAGGATTATGGCTCACTTTACCCGTGCTGTTTCTTCTTTCTGGGCTTTCAAGAACGAAGCTTCCATGGAACAAATCTGTAAGGCAGCTACTTGGTCCTCTTGGCATACCTTTTCAAAATTTTGCAAATTTTATGTTTTTGTCTCAGCTGTGGCTTCTTTTGGGAGAAAGGTGTTTTAAGCGGTGGTGCTTTCAGTTTAGGTCCCGTCTGCCTTTAGTTCTCCCTCCCTGTCCATTCTGTTTCCTCTCTGCCTTGGGTTTCCCAACAATGGAATTGTGGACTCTCCATGCCATTGGATAGAAAACAAAATGTATGCTTACCTGATCAATTATTTTCTTTCCTGGCATGGAGAGTCCACGACCCAACCTTTTATAATTTTTAAGGCACCATTTATTTTTATAATCTTCATACCCCTTGTGTTTCTCTTTCCTTGGTGGGAGGGATACTTAAAGGGACACTGAACCCAAAAATTTTCTTTCGGGATTCAGATAGAGCATTAAATTTTAAGCAACTTTCTAATTTACTCCTATTATCACATTTTCTTCATTCTCTTGCTATCTTTTTTTGAAATGCAAGAATGAAACAACCTTAGGAAAGAACCCAGGTTTGGTACGTAAAACCACCTTATCAGAATGAAAGATAAGATAAGGCGAGTCACATTGTAGTGCTGAAAGCTCAGAAACTCTACAAGCAGAAGAAATAGCAACCAAAAACAAAACTTTACAAGATAACAACTTTTTTATTTTTTTTTATTTTCAAAAAGAAAAAGAATTATAATACGTTTGTTTAGGAGGCGCAGCTCCTGTACTTCACATAAGCGAAAACAGCCAATTTCTACTTATTAGCATGATACAACCAGTTACCTTCATTAATACCAAAAAACACAAAAAAAATAAATAAAAAAATAGCTTCTTATATATTTACATATTTTAACTACCAAGATATCAATTATAAACCTATCCATATTAATGACTGAGCTATGAATGAAACTACAAATGTCTGTTATATGAGCGTCATTGTAGGTCTATATCATCTTCGAAACCCTCTTATCTATTCAGTATGTGTCCTCTGTCAGTATAACAGTTAGCGAGAGATTTCCGCTTTCAACAACTAAGAATTATTGGATGGTACGAAGGATATATTCATTTACTAACCTTATTTCTCAGAGCCTAAGTTCCTAATCCCTTAAAATATAAAAAATTAGTCTGCTTAGCCTTGATCTGGGGAGGAGAGGAAAAGAGGGAGGGGGCGAGAGGAAAAAAGAAAGAAAGAGAAAAAAAAAAAAAAATGAAGGAAATTATATGGTAGTATACTAAACTATGAGTAAAGTGGCATTAGTGCTATATACCTGTAGGGGGAAATATATCAAACTCTTCAAAAGCTATTGATCGAACCATACTCTAGGTAGGAGACCCAGCTCTATTTGGAGTTGTACCCAGACTGAGGACTTGAATTGATTCACCACTTGTCTCTGTATCTCTAAGGGGAGTGAATAGATATACCTCTTCCATTTACTGAAGAATCTGGTGATCATTTTTGGATTATTGACTTTTACCTGACACTGTTCCATCACCATTTGATGTTGCACTTCTTTTAAAAAGTCTGTGAACTTAGGTGATTTATGATATTTCCAATTTTTTAATATTATATTGCGAGCTGTCAAGATTGATAGGTTCAAAAATCTATTGTGTCGCGGGCGAGAGTTTGCATAAAAATATTATTTGGTGTGGAGTAACTTTAAATTTTATCCCCATTAATTTACCTATCCAGAAATTTATCTTTTGCCAAAATTGAAATATTTTGGGGCACTCCCAGAAGCAATGCAAAAAATCTGTCTGTTCTTTACTGCATTTGGGGCAGTTCTTATTTTCAGGACGCCATTTTGCCAATCTAGTAGGCGTTAAATACGCCCTATTTAATAGTTTCATGTGGGATTCCTTCCACGAATGCATACATGTCGCCCCAGCTGCAAGAGTGATACTCTGTGTAAAGGTACCACTCTCTACCTCCATTTTTTCTTTAGCCCATTTTGATGATAATTCAATTATATTTTTCTGACCCAGAAGTTTCATAATTACACCATAAATTATGGAGATAGAATTCACCCCCTCACTATATTGTGTAATAATATTCTGCAAATATTTACTGTCAATCTCCGGACCCGATTCTTGCCTTAAATTCTCTACCCAGTGCCTAATTTGCAAATAAGCAAAAAAAACTAAATTTTGGAATATCGAACTGTTGTGTTATAGTTTCAAAAGAGTGGAGCCGCAAATTGCTCCCATCACATAGCTGGATCACATATTTCACTCCTCGTTCAGCCCATAGCTCAAATATTGATGGGTTATGGGCTGCTGGGAAACTAGGATTACCACATATAGGTAAAAATTCTGATTTTCGAAAATCAATTACCAGTTCCTTACATACTTTCTGCCAAGCCTGTACAATATACTTAAAGGTGTGAAGATAATTAACTGGGTCTGGAAGCTTACTTGCTGGGTGGTGTAGAATCGCCTTAAGATTAAACGGCTTTATCAATATCGACTCCAAGTCATAATACGTAACCAGATTTTTTTCGGTAATCCAGTCCAAAGCGAATTTCACGACAGCTGCATAGTTATAGAACTTTAAGTTGGGACAAGCCATTCCACCAAAAGCTTTAGGTAATGTTAACTTATAAAGTGATATACGTGGTTTCTTACCTTGCCAGATGAATTGATTAAAAGATCTATTAAGGAGGAGATGATCTTTTTTGTATAACAAAAGGGGAAGATTCTGTAGGAAATATAGAATTTTAGGGAGTAGAACTACTTTGATCAGCATTATTCGGGCCGTAAGCGAGAGGGGGAGATTGCTCCAACTCCGTAATTTAGACAGTAGTCCCTTAATACATTGTTTGAGATTGAGCTCATACCAGCGACTGGGATCCCTAGTTAACCTGATTCCTAGGTATGTGATCTGTAGCGATTCTATAAATGGATGCCGGCTCTGACCTAGAGGTTTACGGATCCACATGATCTCAGATTTTTCATAATTTATTTTATATCCTGAAAAGGAGCTAAACAGATTAAATATTTACAGAAGACGAGGGATAGAGTCCTGTGTGTTACTAAGAAATAGAAGGAGGTCATCTGCATATAACGAAAGAACTATCTTATGACTCCCTACCTGAATACCATGTAGTTCCTTCCTTAGATACATTGCCAGTGGTTCAAGAGACAGATTAAATAGGAAAGGCGACAGCGGGCATCCTTGCCGCGTACCTCGACCGAGAATAACCTTTTCAGTTGCTTCCCCAGTTACTATAATTGTGGAGGTTGGTGCCTTGTAAAGCTGTGATATAAATTGTTGGAAATTACCAGCTATACCAAATTTCCCCAAAACCGTTATTAAATGATCCCATATAATGGAATCGAATGCTTTCTCAGCGTCGATCGTGAGAATAGCAAGATCTGGCTTAATATAAGATCTCTGTCTTTCCACTTTATTCCAAAAGAAATCCAGAACCAATTGCACTTTCCTCAGGTTCTTGACAGGGTTCTTTCCTGTCATAAAACCGGTCTGATCCTGATGCACCAGATAACCTAAAGGCACTTTTAATCTATTAGCAAGAATGTAAGTAAGAATTTTATAATCTTGATTCAAGAGTGAGATAGGCCTGTAGGAAGAGGGCAATTCAAGATCTTTATCTTTCTTTGGAATCAAAACTATGTTGGACGCCGCGAACAAGCACGACTGTGACTTGTTCTGGGTGTAATAGTTATTATAAAGTTGAACCAGCACCGTCGGAACCTGATCGAGAAGCAATTTATAGAATTCTGCTGGGAGAGAGTCTGGCCCGGGAGCTTTCCAGAGTTTTAACTTTTTAATAGAGTTAATGACTTCTTCCAGAGAAATAGGATCATTCAGTCTTAGCAGATCCTCTCTCGTGATTTGAGGCATGGTGAACCCTTGCCAGAATTGTTGTTTCGACGATATATCTATCCGTTTAGCTGCATATAGTTCTTGGAAGGTCTGAAAAAAAACTTCACTAATTCCGGCAGGATCAATCACCCTGTTGTTTCTAAATTTAACTGCAGTGATAACATTCTTCTGTTGTCTAATCTTAACAATTCTAGCTAGATATTTAGCTGACGTACCTTGAGCCCCAGAATATATGGCCTTCAATTTAAGTTCTTCTGATATCGAGTTTTGTTTCAAAAAAAGATCATAGAGTGCTTTGCTCTCCTTGTATTTAAGCCACTGCTCTGGCAAAGGATTACTTAAGTATTTCCTATAGTTGTTGCTTAAGGTATTCGCAAGTTGTTCCTCCCTTTTCCCCCAAATTGTTCGCATCCTAGCCAAGTATGCCTTTATCTCTCCTCTGAAAACCGCTTTCGCGGTTTCCCAGAGAATTTCTGGTCTATTTATATAGTCTTTATTCTCGGCCCTAAATTGATACCATCTGTTCTTAACCCATTTTTTAAAGTGCAAATTGTGATAGAGGTATTGAGGAAAGTAAAACCTAGTATTTTTCAAACTGCTCTTATCACTTATTCCAATCTCTAGTGTGATAGTAGCGTGGTCAGAGACCAGGATCTCACCAATGTCTGCCCGAATTTGCATTCTAGCCATGTGTTTAGAGATTAGAAAATAATCTATTCTAGAAAAAGAGGAGTGGGCGCGTGAAACACACGTATACTCGCGGCGATCCGGGTTTTGTCCCCGCCATACATCGTATAGAGCTAACTTCTTCCTAAACATTTGGAGGATATCAGTTTCCCTGGCCTTTCTCGGCAAGAATCTTGTCTTGGATCTGTCTAGAATATGCGAGAAAGCCATATTGAAATCCCCTACCACCACTAAATTTTTCCCTGTATGCATAAATAATTTTAAACTTAAATCTTCCCAAAATCCTTTATCGATCAGGTTGGGACCATATATATTACAGAAAACAAAATTAGAACCGTCAATTTCAATCTCCATAATCTGATATCTCCCATTAGAGTCATTTTCTACTGTGATAATTTTACAGTCCAACTGTTTCCTTATTAAAATAGCGAGGCCTCTCTTTGCTTTATCATATGGGGTAAATAATATCTCCCCCACCCACTTAGATCTAAGTTTAACTGCTTCTTTTGGTCTGAGATGGGTCTCCTGGATAAATGCTATGTCTGGCTTTTGGAGTCCGAGATGTCTAATAATCAATTTCCTTTTGCTAGGGCATGAGATCCCCCCCAACATTCCAGGATACTAATTTCAACTTAACCATCTAAATAAAAGGCCGAGAGAAGAGAAAGAGAGAAAAAAAAAAAAAAAAGGGAATACGCTCCCCCTCCTCAAATCTACTGGATTCCTAATGTCATCTACCTCGCTTCCCCCCCAGTTACGTATTGTTAAAGTTCTATTTATGTGTTTAGGCATTCCTATACCTATATCGTTCCCCAGCACAACCAACATTATCACTTCTTCTTGCCTCATCCTCATTCCTTTCTTTATGGGACCCTTCTACCTTACTTCCTTTATTGTAGACCTAAACTCTGGCAAAATATTTTAATCTCTTCCGGCTTCGTAAAGCTGTGAGATTCGCCATCTTTTTCCAAAATTACCTTAGCAGGATATACCAATCTTGCCTTTAAATTAGCTTTAATCATTTTAGAGCAGTAAGGGGCCATTTCCCTGCGCCTGTTTTGAGTTTCTATTGAAAAATCCTGAAATATTAAAATTTTGTGGGGGCCAATCATGAGATTGTTATTTTTACGGTATAATCTGAGGATATGGAATTTGTCTTGGAAATTCAAAAATTTAATAATTACTGCTCGCGGTCTTACCTGAATATCTGGACTTCCTCTAGGAGGGCCTAATCTATGTGCTCTCTCTATCGGGATTCTTATGTTTTCAATGTTACTACCAAGTAATTTGGGGAGTTGTGTAGCAGCAAAATTTATCAGATCTTGAAACTCTGCCGTTTCCGGTAGCCCAACAACCCTGAGGTTGTTGCGCCGTGCCCTATCCTCAAGTTCTTCTAATTTAGCTTGTAGTGAGAGAAGTCTGACCTCATGCGAGTTAGTCATCTGATCCTTTGTTACTGCTCTATCTTCTAGATCTGAGACTCTCGATTCAATTTCATTCATACGAGTTGCAAACTGCTTTATTTCATTGGTAACTGTTGCCATTTCTTGTTTTAAAACTTCAAATTGTGGCATAACTAGCTCAGAGATCTGTTGGATTAATGAAGTATTGTCTAAAGAGCTCCCCGCTAGTTCATTCTGACTTTGCGTGTCTGAACTGCTTTCACTGGACTTAGATTTTTTATCTTTAGTTTTAGGTGGCATGCTGGGTGAAGAGGGTTTAGAATGTGATATATATCTTTCCATATATTCGGTGAAAAGGTGAATCGTGACTTATACAAAATCTAATTAAAAACTTAGTCCTAACTGTGTTAATTAGTGCTAAAGGTACAGAACCTCTAATTATAGGCTAATACTGATACCTAGAACTTCTAAGAGAGCTTGAAAATAGGTTCAGCTCAAACAACAATATCAGACCAGCCTTCAAACCTGCTGGAATGTATAGACACAGTGAGTGTGATGTGATATGTCAAAAAAAAAACAGTGAATCAAAAAATCCTATTGTGCTTACTTCAGAACAGAGCCATCATGAATCAACAGAGCATCACACAATACATATGTTAATCATAATATCCATAAAAGAAAAAAAAAAAAGAAAGAAAAATAGTGGGCACACCACGCATAAACTATTCAATATTAACTCAAAATACTTATTTCCAATGCAGCACAGTCACAGTACTATTCAAATCTACACCATTTTATGTATCAGCGATAGAAACCTAAAAAGGTAAAAACCTTGCTAGCTGGCAACCTATTTCTTATCGATTCCTTTTTATCAGTTACCAATAATATGCAGTATATTCATAGTATGCATAATAAATCTCTGTGTGTTACTTAATAGAGAGGGGCATGGATCTATATAAATGCAACACACAAGTTCTCCACTTTCCTTTCTCTTTATTTGAATACTATGTGTAATAACCTTTTCTATCCCTTCCTCTCCAGACCTCTTTCCCCTTTTTTTTTTTTCCCCTTAAGAAGAAATGCTCAGCATTAAGCTATAGTATGGGGAAAGATGCCTCGGGGGATATATTTATTAATTTATATTACCCAGTGCTTTTCAGGACAGTTTCCTTGGGGAGAACTTATGTTTAAGCCCTTTATTGGCAGCTAAACCTACATGCGCTTAACCACTATTACAGGCAGACTTAATAGATAAAATAGCTTTATCAAATACACATAATGACCTCAGATAGATCAAATGATAATATTGACATATGTTGGCATATTCAGTATATCCTTGCTCCACGGATTGTACTGGTCTAAAAGTTATAAGTTATAGCCAAGAAGTCACAGTTCCTGTAACAATCAAAAGTTAGAGACTTGTTCAAGCAAAACAAAAAATTATTTTAACAGTTCTATTTCTTTTGGGGTCTGGATATATTTTCAGTAGAGTAAGCAGTTCAAATGTTATGCCAGGGTTCTATATGAGATAACATTTCTTAGTGTCACTTTATATAGAGAGTGCGTCCTTAAATGAGCACAAACAAGAAGAATTTTCTGTATTGGGGGCAGAAACTCTTATTTTCAGAATGTCTCCGCTTTATTTCTCAAGGTCCATGCTGAAATTGATTTAATAGTCCTAATTTAGGCCCTGGCTAAAGGAGAGGGCAGGCCTGTTTTAACTCCAATTTGGGGATAATTGTGCCCCTCCAGATCAGAGGCTCCTGACTGTTAAAGCGTTTAATTACAAGTTGCAATAATCTGGCATAGATTCCTACCAGTAGTCTTACCGGACCGGGCAGTACAAACCATGCCCCAGGAACCGGGATCACTTCGTTGTCCTCGATGTCCGCTCACCAACTGGTTACACTGATTCCGCCGATAGTTCCGGCGCGCAGGTATGCGCCTCTTGTGCGGAGTAGTTACCGTGATAGAGCCAACCCAGCTGCAGGATCCACAGGAAGACCGCCAAACGTAGCAGAACGGAAAGGGCCGCAGCTCCCGGACACCTCCGTGAACGCCGCCCCAGCCACCGCAGACAGGACTCCACTCCTCTCCTGGGCCTCCAGATAAGTATCCTCAAAGCCGGGTTCTTTAGGTCTTAAGGTGTGCTGTAGTTATGGTGTGGTTGTGCTGGTTGCAAGAACGCCTTCCAGGCGTCGTGACTCTGCACCAGAGTCGATCTGCAGGGATTTCTGTCGGCCTCTGCTGTATAGATTCCAAGCCAGGTGTTTCTCGCCGGCCAAGGAACAAACACAGGTGGGGTTAGATCGAAGTTGCCCTTCACATCAGAGCGCTGTGCTAGCATGCAACCTGCTGCTAGCTCCTCCCCTTCCGACCAAAAAAAAAAAAAAAAACGTCCTCAATGTAACTTAGTAAGTTCAGATAACAACTTAATATCTATGGAATGCATGGGTTCAAACGGAACCCCTTGAAGAACACTAAGAACTAAATTCAAACTCCAGGGTGGAGCAATTGGTCTAAACACAGGCTTTATTCTGGTTAGACATGCATGTACCATTAATGCAAAAAAGAGATTTGCAAAAAAAAGAAAAGGCTGCTTATCTCTAAATGAATATATCAACAAAATCCCATAAGTATAAGGAATACATTTATTTTTGTAATAAAATTTGTCTCAAAAGACAGCACTCATACTAGGCAAAACTTTATTGGAGACAAAGAGTTAAGTCCAGCAGGACTCATACAAACACTCACACACACACACTGGTTAAAATTAGCTCAAACTCACAGACATGGTAATAATTTGTCTGATATGCAATTGAAAAAATATATATAATAAATTGACTGCAATCTGCCTAGTAATCTTAAGGATATCCCTCATATATAATTGTATTGAGATTGCATTATTTTAGCTATAGTGCAGGAAAGTTAACACACTGAATATAATCGTTTCGGTGGTGTAACACGTTTTAATAGCCAGAGTTTTAAAATTTGTAACAATAGTAAATATACACTTGACTGATCGACTTGTGACTATATTACAGAGGGAGACACTTTCAAATCTAGTGTCACTAACAGAGTACAAAATAAAATTTTCACTTTCCTGTAAATCTGCCCTTTGCAAAAAAGAAGTGATGTGGATATTCTTTTTACAAACCAGGTCTCCAGGAGGTTTAAATGTAGAGGCAGACGTTAATTTATTTGTATAGATTTATTTGTATAGGTTTATTCAGACTTGTATATTTATCTTTTACATACAGGCATTTCTCTTATATGTGAATAGGTTTGATATTTGTATTTGATGCTATCATTACTGTTTAAATATTTCAGTCCAATTTCTAGCATATCCGAATCCTGTTATTGTATCACTCTCTCTGTGTAACATATTTCCTGAATGTGTGTGCTAGCTAGACTTATTTAGCCATTTAAGGGTTAACTAAAAGTATTAATTACATATCCCTGTGGCTTTAAAAGGGCATCAATCTAACCTGTTAACTAAGCAGTGATCAAGTGCGGTAGCCCCGCACGAAACGCGTATGCAGTTTCTCGTTTTGCTGCCCTTCTGTTCTCTCCGGACAGGGAGTGATCAGTTTCTATTTTTTGGTATTTTTCTATCTCAGTATTTGTTTTTATGCTTATCCTCAATAAACTCAATTTTATCTATGTTGGATCAACTGTCATTGTGTCCGGTGCAGCTGTACTACCTGTATATTCATTTGGCTGTTTGCTTGCCCTGATGACCTGGGTGGAGACACCGTCCGTTTGGCTCCTGGACTGTGACGTCATGTTGTAGGAGGGGGCGAGATTGTGTACTCGCCGAAGATACGCTGAAGTGGTATGCACTGCCTCACTCTGGTGCTATGATCAATAGTAAATATACACTTGACTGATCGATTGCTTTAGTAAATTATGCAAGCGTGTAGTATATATTGTTACGGCAAAGAATGTTGAAAATCTAATTATGACACAATGTATCTTGGGGTAGATGTGGCTGCAGTAGTGAGTCAATTACGTTGCATATGCAAATGACACGCCAATCATTGTTTGCGTTACTATTCGACACTAGCATAACCTGTCAGTTATAACATTACCCAACACTATGACTCAATAAATAAATCCCCCAATTGCCAAATAAGTATTGTTAGAAAGTTGCAAGCAATAAGTTATTTCAAGCACAATAATGAAAGTGACCAGGTGGATACAAAGTATTATCTTGCTACAAAAAGCCTCTTCTATAGCGGAGGCTATAATTAACGTTATGCTGGCTGGTCAAAAAAATGAACCCCGGACTAAACTAGAGAAGTCTCTACTATATCGGAGACTGTGTTAATATTATACTGCGCTAAATTCGATTGAGCATATATTGAGAAATATTTGAAATTATTGTGAGCGAGCGACTAAAAGCAGTGAGGTACTATGACCTCGTGAACAGTGCCCCTTAGAGCAAGCTTTTTTTGTGAAAATTCTGGGTGCTGTGGCCAACCCGAAGGGAAGAGCCACAAACTGAAAATGTTTGTCCAGGAAGGCAAACCTTAGGTACTGATGATGATCCCTGTGGATAGGAATATGCAGGTATGCATCCTTCAAGTCCACAGTAGTCATATATTGACCCTCCTGGATCATTGGTAAAATTGTTTGAATAGTCTCCATCTTGAAGGATGGGACTCTGAGAAACTTGTTTAGACTTTTGAGATCTAAAATGGGTCTGAACGTTCCCTCTTTTTTGGGAACCACGAAAAGATTTGAGTAAAATCCCTGTCCCTGTTCCAGTCTTGGAACGGGACGAATTACTCCATAGTAGAGAGGTCTTTTACGCAACGTAAGAACGCCTCTCTTTTTATCTGGTCTACAGACAATCGTGAAAGAAGAAATCTCCCCCTGGGGAGAAAATGTTTGAATTCCAGTTGATACCTGTAGGTCACGATTTCCAGTGCCCAGGGGTCCTGAACATATCTTACCCAAGCCTGGGCAAAGAGAGAAAGTCTGCCCCCTACTAGATCCAGTCTCAGATCTGGGGCCGCCCCTTCATGCTGTCTTGGTAGCAGCAGCGGGCTTCTTGGGTTGTTTACCCTTGTTCCAGGCCTGGTTGGGTCTCCAGACGGACTTGGCCTGAGTAAAATTCCCTTCCTGTTTTGCGGAAGAAGAGGGGACTCCTTTAAAGTTTCGAAAGGAACGAAAATTATTTTGTTTACACCTCAATTTAACTGTCTTATCCTGAGGTAGGAGATGACCCTTACCCCCAGTGATGTCAGAAATAATTTCCTTCAATTCAGGCCCGAATAGGGTCTTACCCTTGAAAGGAATAGCCAAAAGCTTAGACTTAGATGACACATCAGCAGACCAAGACTTTAACCATAGCGCTCTACGTGCTAAAATGGCAAATCCAGCATTCTTAGCCGCCAACTTAGCAATTTGAAAGGCGGCATCTGTGATAAAAGAATTAGCCAGCTTGAGAGCCTTAATTCTATCTAAAATATCCTCTAAAGGACTCTTCAAGGGCCTCAAACCAAAAGGCCGCCGCAATTGTAACTGGTACAATGCATGCCGTAGGTTGCAAGAGGAAACCCTGGTGAATAAACATCTTCTTTAGAAGACCCTCCAATTTCTTATCCATAGGGTCTTTGAAAGCGCAGCTGTCCTCAATAGGAATAGTCGTACGCTTAGCCAGGGTAGATATAGCTACTTCCACCTTAGGGACTGTTTGCCAGGAGTCCTGAACAGTGTCAGATATAGGATACATTTTCTTGAAATTAGTAGAGGGAGCGAACGGGATACCCGGTCTGTCCCATTCCCTCTTAATAATTTCCGCAATTTTCTTAAGAACCGGAAAAACATCAGTGTAAGCAGGCACCTCTAAATATTTGTCCATCTTACACAACTTCTCTGGTGACCCCACAATAGGGTCACAGTCATCCAGAGTCGCTAAAACCTCCCTAAGTAAAAGACGGAGGTGCTCAAGCTTAAATTTAAAGGACATGACATCCGAGTCTGTCTGAGGTAAAGCACTTCCCGAATCGGAAAGTTCCCCCTCAGACAGAAGTTCCCTGGCCCCCAATTCAGATCCCTGTGAGGGTACATCGGAAATGGCTAACAACGCATCAGAAAGCTCAGCATTCAAAGTGACCTCTGTCCTACTGCGTTTACCCTGTAACACTGGCAACTTAGATAATACCTTTGTAAGGGTAGTTGGCGTAACTGCAGCCATATCCTGCAGAGTAAATGAATGTGACGCTGTAGAAGAACTAGGCGTCGCTTGGGTGGGCGTTAAAGGTTGTGACGCTTGGGGAGAAGTTAGCGGTATACCCTGATTCTCCTCAGACTGAGAATCATCCTTAGGAAAAAGTTTTGCTTTATATTGTAAGGCCCTCTCAGTACACGAGGGGCAAAAAGTCAGAGGGGGTTCCACAGTGGCATTTAAACACATAGAGCAGGAAGTCTCCTCAGAGTCAGACATGTTTAAACAGGCTAGCAATACTATTAACAGTCGTACTTGTTAAAATATTGAACTCTGATCAAAGTAATAAAAAAAATAAATGTACTGCGCCTTTAAATGTTTAAAAAACGCAACTATTTTCCTGAAACTGCAAAAACGACTTTTGATCCCAGAAAAAAACTTTTTTAAGTGCCCAAATACTCTTTTAATATTGCATCCACATGCCTATATATGTAAAATGACAAAACTATCAAATATAACAAGATTTTAATAAGTATATATAAATTGGCCCCTGCACCACGCCACAGCTCTGCTGTGGCGCCTACCTGCCCCCGGACGCAGTAGGTGAGCTTGCTATATCTTGAAAATACTTTTCGATAAGTCTGGAAGACAATTCAGGCCACTCAGAGCCCCAGTCTCTGCTGCTATGTCCGGAGGAATACTGCGCGTCTGAGCGCGCAAATTAAGCCCAGCCCATCGTGGGCGTCCCAGAATCTGACTAAAACCGCATGGGTCGCGGTATTACAAGTAAAAAACATGCCATGTGTCCCCTTGAAATGGAGGCTAAACGTACTCTGTAGCCCTGCCATAAAAATAACAATACACTCTGATTAGAGTAATTTTGCATTTAACCTCTTAAGGACATATGACGGAATTTTTCCGTCATAAAACAATTGAGCAAACTGAAAGCTGTGTCCTTAAAAGGTTAAAAAACCGCATCTCCCAGCGTCCAGCACCACAGGTCTTTACATACATAGCAATACCATAATAAAATACAGGGATTTCAGATACACCTTTCTCACACTTAGTACATATTGCTTACCCATCCCCATATAGGGAAAAATGACAGTCTGTTCTGATTCAATCTCCCCAGAAACAAAAGACTGCACATACCTCCAAGTTGCTTGTAGCAAGAACCGGTCTCCACACTGAAGATCTTCTCACACATACCTTCAGCTACGTTGTGGGAACCATTATGGATCTTAGATAATATTTGCTAAGATCATCAACATCAGGGCAGAAAAACATGTCTTCTCCTTGAGAAAAATAGCACTCTCTGGCACTATTTAAAAATAAAAAACTTCTTGATTGAAGAATCTAAACTAACACCTCACATTACCTCTTCCTAGTACTAACACAGGCAAAGAGAATGACTGGAGGTGGAGGGAAGGGATGAGCTATATATACAGCTCTGCTGTGGTGCTCTTTGCCACTTCCTGTTAGCAGGAGGATAAATCCCACAAGTAAGGATGAAATCCGTGGACTCGTCATATCTTGTAGAAGAAAAAAGAGATCCCTTTATCATTTTATTACAGCATGAACACTTTAAACACGGGTAACAACCTTCATTCTTACACAAAATAAAACTGTGGATTTTTCTTTCTGGAGCCAACATCGGCTCTTATCAATTGTTCATGGAGGTTGAGACCCTGTTTATAGGCAGGCATAGGGTAGTTTTTAAATTCTTCTATATTTGGATTACAATCAGTAAGGACTTTCCAATGATTTCTCATGATTCATTGTATCAGATGCATATTCTATTTCTTTATTTATAATGGAAAGGGGGTACCCTCGCTCAACGAATATAGAACCCATTTCTTTAAACCTCACATCTGTAAGCTCCTTGTCTGTGTCTGTAAATTAGAAGTGTAATCCAGATTTATTATTGCTCATGATGACTTTGACTTGTATATTGTAAATTGTTATAATATTTTTCTCTATATCTGTGTAGAATAGTTGTTTTTAACTGATTTGTTGACTACTTTAATAGAAGTTACTTTTGAGTTAGATTGTTAAGAGTTAATAATTGTCCAATAGTGCCCTCTGGTGTCTTAAGGGTATAAATAGGAGAGAAAATCAGTTGCATATTAGCATGAATAAGGGTTACACACTCGAAGCGTTGCTGCATTTGTTTGTGTCTTTACTCCAATAAAGAAGTTGTGCTGCCACCATCTTTTTGTTTTTCTTTGAACTGCTAATTGGGGGTTTGAGTGCCCCCCCCCCCCCCCACTGTGGCTTGCACACCCCTGAGAGTGCTGTACTTATGTTTGTATCCTGATTACCTTGGATGAGAGCAGGTAAAATAACCATGTTTACCAATCAGCTGATTATTTCACCTGTACTCTAGTACAGATAACCTCAAAATGTGGCCTGTTAGGGATATGGGAAGTGTCAGGTGGGAGGCTAACCTCTACACTAAAGCTAAAATTAACCTTACAAGCTACCTAATTAATCTCTTCACTGCTGTGAATAATTACCACAATGCAATGGCAAAGCCATATATGTCTAATATTTCTGAACAAAGGGGATCCCAGAGAAGCTTTTACAATCATTTGTGCCATGATTGCACAAGCAATATGTAAAATGGCGGCATGAAATATACCAAAATGGCCTGTTACATATGGGATATACATTCTTACCACTACGAGGAGGCAAAGTTTCCCAAACCCCAAAAGCCTATAAAAACCCCTACCACCTCACTCATATCTTAGTTTTTACTTTGCCTTCTTAGGAGGTGGTTGAAGCATGATGTGCTTGATTCTTCAGTGAAAGGTGCTTCAGAGCATATTGAAGCCCAGTTCCCCCTCAGAGTACAGCGTTTGCCAGAGGGAAGTGAAGGGAGTATTGCCTGATGACACCATGTTTTCACCTATGGGCTCTCTGTAGATTCGGTCGCAGGGATTCATCTGCTGCTTCCCTCTTCTGATCGACATTATACTCCTCTCCCATTACCTCTGCTGATATATTTCAATACTGATTTGATCTGCTATATGTGGATGGGTGTCTTAAGGTAAGTATATATTTTTTTCCTTTTAGAAACACTCTCAGCTATAGAGGACATTTTTGGTAAACGTTTATTGTATATCTAAATGGTATATATTAGCCCTGGAACAGGCATTGTACTCATTATAAAGAAGTTAAAGTTTGAGGTAAGTTGCAAAACGTAATTAACAGATAAAACAATGTTATTTAGAAATAATCAAGGGGGCAGTTTAACTTATCTTACCTCCGTTTTTTCAGAGCTCATTTAAAAATTTGCATGCAAACGCACACGCGATGGCGCTGATTACATCACCTATTGACGCATCATCATTTTGCATCTTTTTTACCATTAAAAAGCCATACCCCTTTTCACTCTGTGCCCTCAATTTTTTTCCAGAGGGCTATATTGCAGCACTTGTTTTTACTTCTAAATATAAGAAAAACGATGTTTACAATCTTGTAACACTATTTTGCATTCTTTCCCATTCCTCTTAATAGCTTGCTGTATTAAGGGGCTTATGATATAACTTGCAACTAAATCTACTTTTTTTTTTTTTTTTGCTATCATGTCTCAAACTGAACCTGCCTCAGAAGTTACCATAGGAATTTGGCTGCCTGAACATGTTTCTACCAAAGCTGTGTTTATTGTAAAAAAAAAAAAAAGCTGAACCAATTTCTTCAGCTCAATATTATGGCTCCTGTTTTGAAATGTTATTACATTCAGTTAATATTTCTTTTTTTTTTTTTATTTCTTTTTCTTTTTTAATCTTTATTCAAAACTTTTCCAAACATATAACAATGAATACATAATGAATGTGATTCAGAAAATATTTCTTTGAGTACAAATGCAACCACTGTTTTCCCCTCTCAGTCCAATGCAGAAGGCATTCCTGGGGCAATGAAGGATGTTATTGCTACAGCTCTTGCTGCATAGAGAAGGCCATGACTGCTATACCGCCTTCAAATAAACTTAAAAGGGCATTAGAATTTTTACCTAAATCTAGTGAATTTTGTATTGACCGACAGCATACTGACATTTCTTCTACTGATGGAGGAACCTCTGATTGAGAGAATCTTATATCAGAGACAAAGAATGATAAATCTTTTTTGTTTAAAATTGAACATATTCACTGTCTTTTAAAGGAAGAATTATTTACTTTAGGGATTGAGGAGTCTAAAACTCCTGATGATAAACTTTGTAATTGTTTAAATTCTGTGTTTAAAACTACTGTTAATATTCCTGAAGTTTTTCCTATTCCAGACGCTCTCTCTAATGTGATGACTAAAGAAATGTCTAAACCTGGTACCTCTCTTAACCCTTCTTCAAGGTTTAAAAAAATTGTATCATTTACCTATTGCTAATTTGAAACCTTAGGAAACGGTCCCTAAAGTTGATGGGGCTATTTCCACTCTTGCCAAAAGGACTACCATCCATATGGAAGACAGCACTTCTTTTAAAGACCCTATAGATAGGAAGCTTGAATCTTATTTTAGAAGGGCATATTTACATACTGGATATATTCTTAGAACTGTTATATCTATTGCTAATATTGCTGCTGCTTCTAACTTTCAGTTAGACAGTCTCGCTCAGCAGTTGTCTTCAGACCCTGAATTATCTAACATTATTATTTTACTTCAACATGCAAATCATTTTATTTGTGATGCAATTTTGATGTCATGAAAACAACATCAAATCTATGTCTTCAGATATTCTTACTAGAAGAGCTTTATGGCTTAAATCCTGGAATGCTGACATGGTGTCTAAAACAAGATAACTATCTCTCTCTTTTCAAGGTAAAGTCCTTTTTGGTTCACAATTGGATTCAATTATTTCCACAATTACTGGGGGTAAAGGCGTTTTTCTTCCCCAAGACAAGAAATCTAAGGGAAAATTCAAAGTTACCAATCGTTTTCGTTCCTTTCATCAGAATAGAGAACAGAAAACTGCTCCCTCCCCTAAAGCCTCTAGCTCTAACTAGAGACCTTCCACGAATTGGAATAGATCCAAACAATATAAGAAACCAAATCTAGCATGATGGTGCAGCCCTCAGTAAAATCAGATTTATGCAATATTCATATTTAATAAAATGTTTAACTATTTACTGTAAATATTTCACATTCTAATGTTCTTCACATAGGGGAACATGTTCTTTGTATTTTTAATTTGATATTGATGTTCTATTTCATGTCGGGTTAGCGCACTTGAGAAAACGCGATCAGGTAAAACCTTTTTACTTTCAACTTCGAATATAGCGCTACCCGACATACGCAAAAAGCCAAAGTCTAGTGGGTTTAATGCATGAGTGGGAGTGCAAACTAACGCTCCACTAGTAATCTAGCCTGAAGAAACAGCCTAGTGCTGACTGAGAAACGCGTTGCTATTTTAAATACATTTTAAGTCTTTTATACACTTGTGCTATCTTTGGATCTATCACCTTGTGGATTTCATTGCTGTGACCACCTGAGTGCAGTCAGCTGAGAGCCTGAGACGTCCCAGCTTGTTGGATGTGGATGTATTCCATACAGTAAGCTGGACCAATGTGAAGTGTCAGCCTGACTTTTTAGTACCTACCGGGTGTAATACTTTTGTGAGTAATAAATCTTGTTTTCATTTAACTCCATGTCAAACTACTGCCATTCAAATCAAAGTAGAAAGCACTCACCGGGTCACCCTGGGCAGTTGTAATTTAAAAAAGTGAGTGCAGAGCCCTCAGGAGGAAGATTATATATACACATAACCTGTGCTTTATCACAATCTACAATAGTCTATTATAATGCGTCTGCAAAACTCATCACTTATCCTCTGCTGCTCCCTACCCTCTTCCCATAAGTGGCTTCCAACAGTCTGGGAACAAATAGAGCATCTCCCTACATAGATACATTTCTGATAGATTAAAAAAGAAATACAGTGTGTTTGCAAGTGTACTCCTGCATTTCACATACATACACGTCAAATCATCTGCACATGAGTCTGAGGGGGCGGAGCCAACTATCACCGTGACAAGACGCACAATTCCAGAGCTCCTAAAACATTTCACAATTTTAAAGGATTTATTATATGTTTTAGCTATTTTTATCCCACTTTGCAGACCCATGGAGAGTGTTATCTTTTTGATGCCTTAAAAGCAGCCTTGCAGCACTAAATATCTTTCTGGACCCTGCTCTTAAACTTTTATGGTACGCCACATGTGTAAAGCCATGGCTGCACTTATTCTTAATCAGATGGTGGAACTGTTGGATCGCCACCACTATGCCCTCTCAAACGCAGTAGCGGAGGCTTTCAAGCCCCTCGCTACACATACTGTCACTTTGGGCATTTCGGCTGACTATGAGGAGAAGCGCTCAGAAGCAATAACTGAGTCACGTAAGCCGCCATCTTTGAGGACAACATCGGTGCACTTTTCACTGCCCTATGTCATGGAGGAAACAGAGGGGCGGAGTGCTGGCGATGCAGCGGTCACTGCTAATGACCTACATGATTTACACTTGGGAATGCCATGTCGAGACCTGAGAGTAACACCACGGACGGATGCATCCCAGAGCTTTAAAGGACAGAATTGGCCGCGAGAGCTACATGTGACAGCCGTTTGCTGGGCAGCCTTTCAAAGCCCTTATGAGGTACTTAGTTTATCTCACATCAATGTCTCTGGGCTGGCGGGGCTCTCAGCTTGTTTACCACTGCTACATGGAGTCCCTCAGAATCCTACTGTTGTGGCCGACTGGAAGTCATGTCTGAGACTGATACAGCGAGTGCAGCGTGCTCCCTCTAGCCGTAGGAAAGGCATCGGGTAATTTAGTCATTACTACAGTGCTCCTAACAGAAGAATCACTTGTGATCACAGGGAATAAAGAGACATTATCTTCTGTAATGTGGGGCATACTAGCTTTCGCTGGGGACATCATTTTTGTACTCACATTTTCTAGGATAACTCCATGCTCTGGAACAGGTTGAATTTAGCTTGCCTTCCCAACTTACTTCCCAAAACGTTTTGACTTTCAGGCCGCTGTATCTGGAGTTGCCCCACAGTTTTATTGCCGTATGTTGAAGCACCAGGGCTCCCTACAGTGACCGAGAGACAACAGCCTCATTTATTTTAGAGATTATCATACCGATATTAACACTTCATAGATGTATGCTAATGCCACCCTTGTTGTTCTGACATATATGGACAATAATAATGATACTGGCTGGCGATGCTGCTGATTAATGCAAAGTCAGTGACCAAGTAGTCACAAAAAAAAGAGTACACTTGAGAGCACTCACCCCCTCATGAGTTCATAGAAGTATGGCGTGGTGTGTGTGAAAGAATTGACACATTAAAAACATAAACACTTTAATAGAACTTCATTAAAAACTGGGTGTATTTAAAAACACTAGAGAACTAATAGGTAGTATTATATAATTGGTCTGAGATGGTCTGACCTTGTTGATAATGTAGTTGATCAGTCAGTTTTGCAGTATAATTGGCGTCTCAGTATGTATGAAATGAACCAGATAATAAAGGAGTTATAATTATTGGTTGAGCACTAAATTTTCTATATTTAACCAATAAATAATTGTGTATGGTTAATAAAGTGCTATTACTTGCTCAAATATCATCTCCTGTTCTAGTTCTATTAGCATGTAACCACTGCTCATTGGTAAGGTCTAAGTCAGGTTATAAAAGTTAGGTGTATAACATCCTATAAGGGCATACTAGTCACTTGGCTACCCCTTTAAGCGGATATTTGTGTATCGTCTATTGACTTAGTTAGTTATTATTCAGGGTTGTAATGCTCCCCAATAGTAGCAAATTGCAGAGTTATATCAATTGTATTAAGTGTATGGAGGAAACAGATTTTCTCGCGTGCATTGGCTCTGTGGTGTTAAAAGTGCTGCTGAGCAGCTTAATGCTCATAAGACTGATAGTTGTAACAATAACCACGGTTGGTAGTTAATATCAATATCACTAGGCCGACTTGACCGCAGCCCAGTGGTAGTAACCTTATTGTAGCAAGGGTTAGCTTAAACCCCAAAGGACTATATATGATTAGCAGATATTAAGCTAGCAGCAGTGAATGGTAAATAATGCACTCGGAAAGCTTAATGTCAGTGTAGTAATTTTACATAGTGTATAAATAACTCAACAGGTAATTATATAGCATCAAATTTCCTAAATAGTCCAGAACATAGATATTCTCTGATCTGTATCATATATTTATATATAGGATCATTACGTGCATTGCTGAGATTGCTTACTTAAAGGGCCACTGTAAGTAAATATTTTCTATGCCTGTTACTAACTAACTACCCCAAATACGCTTTTTATCAATAGCATTTCATTAACATATCTCTACCGTATATCAGAAATCTTGTCTGCAAAGTTAATTGTTTTCCAAACCCACTCTGTGGGTATCCTTTGCTCTGTACCAATCCGTTTACAATACCTAGGTTTCAAAATGGTGCTTTAAACACAAAGTTATTGGTTTAAGTATTTGGAACATGCAGTGCTGAAAATAGTGGGCAGGATAACGTGACATCATCGGCGAATAAAAGATAAAACTTTTAGAACGTTATGAAACTTCGTTTTGGAGAAAATATAGGTCAGTAGGTTTTAATTAATGTTTATTAACTTTAATATGTTAGTTGTTTAGCTTAAAAATTATAACAGAAAGTAATCCTTTAAGCACTATACTGTTGTAATTCTGCTTAACCGATGTAATTACCCGCAATAGCGGTCTGGCAAACACTGTATGTAACAGGATGTATTGTCTATGAGTTACTGAACCCAGGTATTGAATAACGTTAAGGATAATTCATTATTCCACAAGTAATTGGGGGTAACAATAAGTCTTTATCTTGATCCTGTTTATACACTATCAAATAGGTTTGTTTACAACAGCAGGCATTAAGATCACAAGTATAGTTGTGTATATAAATTTTAACAGTATGTTACAGACCTATATAGCAACGATGTTGCTGTTAGAGAATCTTCTATGATAAGTGAGGAAATGGCCATAGAGAGTCTTTATCCTAATTCTGTTTATACATAATCAAATAGGTTCGTTGTAACTGCAGTCATAAAATTTACAGGTATAATTATATGTATAAGACTATGCAGTATGTTACAACCTGTGGCGCGACAATGTTGCTGTTTAAGAATTTTGGTAAGTAACAAAAAATGGCAGACCAGAGAGAGCAGCGGTAACAACTGTGACCGCTCTATGCGACGACAAGTCTCAATGTGTGGAGTGGTACTCCTGAGACCATATGACTAACTGGCTAATCTGAGTATACGTTGTATCGTCAGCTCAGATATCAAAGATTACATAGCTAAAAGTTCTGCTAGACTCTAAAATAGAGGGGACCCAATTCCCCCTTCTCCTTTACCTTTCTTGTAACACTATTTCACAAGCAAGGTGTCAATCCTTGACACATGTTTTCTTTAGGTATTCACTATTTTAAAAGATTCACCACAATATTAAAAATACACAAATAAAAAATACAAAATAAAAAATAATTTAAAAAATATTAAAATAATTAATTTAAAAAAAAACTCCAGTACCACTTTATAATCCTGTAATAATTATAAAATAACCTATACAATTATATAACAACTTGTAACACCACGCTTCAATCCAGATGTTAATTTCTGAGTGATTTACCTTTAGGTACATTAAATTATTCACAATAAGATACATAATATTCAATATAAAAAACTTCACTAGAATTTATATTCTGACCCAATTGACAAAACGCAATCAGCAAAATTATAACACTGGTTGGATATTTAACTATATCAGAATTATCCGATGACTTAAAGATAAATAAAAAACCTTCACAAATTCCAGTATTTTATAATTTATGAACCATTCTATGTTCAGAAATTTTGAACAAGCCATATCAAGGTTTTAATATACACTTTCATTATTCCTATTATTGGCTGCACACCGAACTAGATTCTAAAATATAAATCTTAAATTATCGATTTCCTACAGAGAAGTAACATATTTCCAATAATCATAGTATTTCAATTTGTGTACTGCATTACATTGAGGAAATCCTGGATCTAACATGTCAAGTCTCTTAATAAATGCCACTATCACTTTCATGATAAAGTAACATATCACGGCAATAGAAAGAAATTGTATTTTCTGCATTAGATACAACTTAGGCTCTCATTGGCCATTGTAACCAAATAGGCGTGTTTTTGAGATAAGAAAAGACCATGAAAATCGCGGCGCCCCGCCTTCGAAAAAGCCGGTTCACCCGGCGAAACATGTCAGGAGAAGGGGGAATTGGGTCAGATTCTCTAACAGCAACATTGTTGCTATATAGGTCTGTAACATACTGTTAAAATTTATATACACAACTATACTTGTGATCTTAATGCCTGCTGTTGTAAACAAACCTATTTGATAGTGTATAAACAGCATCAAGATAAAGACTTATTGTTACCCCCAATTACTTGTGGAATAATGAATTATCCTTAACGTTATTCAATGCCTGGGTTCATTAACTCATAGAAAATACATCCTGTTACATACAGTGTTTGCCAGACCGCTATTGCGGGTAATTACATCGGTTAAGCAGAATTACAATAGTATAGTGCTTAAGTAAGCAATCTCAGTAATGCACGTAATGATCCTATATATAAATATATGATACAAATCAGAGAATATCTATGTTCTGGACTATTTAGGAAATTTGCTGCTATATAATTACCTGTTGAGTTATTTATACACTATGTAAAATTACTACACTGCAATTAAGCTTTCCGAGTGCATTATTTACCAATCACTGCTGCTAGCTTAATATCTGCTAATCATATATAGTCCTTTGGGATTTAAGCTAACCCTTGCTACAATAAGGTTACTACCACTGGGCTGCGGTCAAGTTGGCCTAGTGATATTGATATTAACTACCAACCGTGGTTATTGTTACAACTATCAGTCTTATGAGCATTAAGCTGCTCAGCAGCACTTTTAACACCACAGAGCCAATGCACGCGAGAAAATCTGTTTCCTCCATACACTTAATACAATTGATATAACTCTGCAATTTGCTACTATTGGGGAGCGTTACAACCCTGAATAATAACTAAGTCAATAGACGATACACAAATATCCGCTTAAAGGGGTAGCCAAGTGACTAGTATGCCCTTATAGGATGTTATACACCTAACTTTTATAACCTGACTTAGACCTTACCAATGAGCAGTGGTTACATGCTAATAGAACTAGAACAGGAGATGATATTTGAGCAAGTAATAGCACTTTATTAACCATACACAATTATTTATTGGTTAAATATAGAAAATTTAGTGCTCAACCAATAATTATAACTCCTTTATTATCTGGTTAATTTCATACATACTGAGACGCCAATTATACTGCAAAACTGACTGATCAACTACATTATCAACAAGGTCAGACCATCTCAGACCAATTATATAATACTACCTATTAGTTCTCTAGTGTTTTTAAATACACCCAGTTTTTAATGAAGTTCTATTAAAGTGTTTATGTTTTTAATGTGTCAATTCTTTCACACACACCACGCCATACTTCTATGAACTCATGAGGGGGTGAATGCTCTCAAGTGTACTCTTTTTTTGTGACTACTTGGTCACTGACTTTGCATTGTGTTCAAGTACACAGCACCCATGGGCATTAAACAATAAATATAAGGCTATTTTTTTTTTGATAATTACTAGCCCATCCCTCTTCACTTCAGTAGTGCCATCACACTTTCTCTCCCTTTGATGCTGCTGATTAACTCATGTTTAAACGTTTGATAAATCTCTTATTTACCTTTGTATCTCTAATTTAGTTGATGTATCTCATGTATGTTGGGCCTTTGGTAGCAGCATAATGCTATGGCAAGCTTGTCACTTTAATGAGCAATCTGTGTGGGTTCTCTAATCTCAGTTAGTTAGCTTCTCTGCATTCCATGTTTGATTATACCGGTATGTGTCTCTAGCAGATATATTAGACATTACTGAGGTGGAAGCTATTTCCTGTTATTTGTTTTGGGGTCTGCCAAGTTATAGACTCAGGGCACATATTAATATTAACACCAATTATCAAGGCACACTAGCCATGTAATGTCTACCCTAACAATTTGTTTTGTTATATGAGATGTATTTAATGTAGCTATATCTGTACTTTACTCATATTACTATCACTACATTGAACATTGTACACCATTATGTATATGCAAACGTTTTTCTATACAGTTACGTCTGCTTTAAGCAAGAGGCATTTTATTTTGTGTTTATGTACTTGTTTACCTACTTCCTATATTGGAACCTAACGTCACCACACTGTTGTTTGCCTCTATGTTTAGTGCATCAGTGCTAATAGTATTTTTTAAGTAGCTCAGGGAGGCTCAGCTGAATTGTACACCCATACATAGGATGGTTTTGCCTGCGGTCTGGGCATAGGGCCAGTGTCTGGATGGCAGAGCTTAAAACTGTAAGCTAGCGGAACAGCCTACCCCTTAGCTTCACTTTTAGCTTTTGCTCTCATTATACTGCATGATTAATAACTATTTCTCATACTTTGGTGTTACTCCTACCCTTAGATAGATACGTGTGCCGAACAGTAAAAGTTTTAATCTCTTCCCAGACCATATTGAAAGGTGGAACATTCATATCGCACCCAGTATCTGAAATGTGTATGGTATGTGCTTCACAGTAGTATATTTACATACGTAGACCTGATGGTCTGTTTATCTTATTGTCCCCCAGCTAGCCATGCAGGCCTTACACCTTAGGTTTCATTTGACTCTCACTGTGGTGTTGGTGCAGGCTGGACCTGCACTGTTTCCAGTAGTTACAACTTTCCCTGCCATACTGTGCGTCATGGTTAATAGTTTTCTAGACTCTACCATCTCAAATAATATTTATTCAACAAGAATTAATCCCTTTTTAGGATACCCGTTAATACCCATGGTGTCCATGGAATCTTTCATATAGCATGGCGCTTGAGCAACTCCCAAACTAGATGTGGCACTTTACTTATATATCTTGTCTACCTTATTTGACTTATCACCTCCCCCAATTAACATACCTCCTTTCTCAGGAGAGTGAATTACGTGGTTTCTCTAGCCAATACCACACCTTATTTCCCCTTCTTACAATTATATCTTGCAATACTAAATTTTTTTGGTATTACTTTCCTTCCCAAGCTCAGCAAAATTGTCTAGTATTATCTTCTTTTTTTTTTCTCACAAATCAAATATTTAGTTTACATTTGATGCTTACCTTGCTGCTCTATAAAATATGATTATGTTTGCATGTTTTTCTCCTGTTATAATCCCTACTAGTTTGTTACTACAAAAACTTAAAATCTGAGGTAAACAGAGGTAGGCCAATGAGTAGTCTTCTATATCGCAGGTAACCTCCTACTATAGTAAAAATCTCACTTGGTCAAGGGCCTAAGAGCGGCCTTTTAAATGAGAGAGGAGGGTTAAAATTATCAGTGGCATGACTGTCTTTTGCACCTGTGGATTATTATTAGCAGTCCTTACCTTGTTATTTTATTAGCTGATAACACTAATAACGCTTATATTTACATCACATCCATGGCATGTTGAATCTTGTACTGTATTTTCTATGATAACAGTTATGGAATGTTTTTATATTTTGTTTGTATGGCAAACCTTACCTCAATAAAAAATATTATAAAAAAAAAAAAAATCATCTGCACATGCTTATTCAAAAGGAAACGCAACCGAATATGCTGTAATTCATGCATATGGAGGCATATTGCACTCCACTACTACTCAGTAAACCACATGCAAGTTTGTATTTTGCTTTTTAAACTGATTTGCTAAAAACAAATATGCTCTCTTTTATAATACAATAATTAAATGTTACAGAGTACTCCCCCGATAAATAATCAGTGCCATAAAAACATGTAGATACTTTTTTTTTTTTTATCAGCCGGGTACCATTTATGAAGCTGAGCATTTCAGGCTCACGCAAGCCTCCTCAAAACTTGTGGAGTTAAATCGGATACGATCGGCATGATTGACAGGCCCTGCTTTACCGCAATTTGTTGCTCTAGAGCAGGGATTGGGAACCTTGGCACTCCTGATGTTTCAGGACTACATTACTCATGATGCTTAGGCACTCTGAAGTTCAGTTGAACAGCATGGGAAATGTAGTTCTCAAACATCTGGAGGGCCAAGGTTCCCCATCTCTGCTCTAGAGTATGGCTTCTGCAATGTTAAATGCTTGCCACAATACCGAGTGGACGGGTACCCAAGAACGAACCTGGTCTGTCCGGCATTTCATAAATGGGTCCAATATGTGCTGCTGTTGTAGTGCTTTCTGCACAATTGTTTACAATAAAGCTCGCCAACATGATTAGACACAAATATGTGTGACTGAAAGAAGTTTGCTTGTTTTTTGAATGACAATTTGCACAATATGCCTGGAAAAAATGCAAGCACATCACATATGCTTCCCTGCAATACGTAAATTGCCCATGGTGTGTGTGACAACCTATGCCTGTAATTTTGTCGGTTTCTCAGGATTTTAAATAGTGGACACCCATACTGCTAGCAAATTTGCCAGGGTGCTTATTTTTGAATAGAGCTGTTTGTATCCAAATACTCTACCACCTGACTTAAAGGGACAGTAAAGTCAAAAACATAATTTATGCTTACCTGATAAATTTATTTCTCTTGTAGTGTATCCAGTCCACGGATCATCCATTACTTATGGGATATTCTCCTTCCCAACAGGAAGTTGCAAGAGGATCACCCACAGCTGCTATATAGCTCCTCCCCTAACTGCCATATCAAGTCATTCGACCGAAACAAACAGAGAAAGGAGAAACCATAGGGTGCAGTGGTGACTGTAGTTTAATTAAATTTTAGACCTGACTTAAAATGACAGGGCGGGCCGTGGACTGGATACACTACAAGAGAAATAAATTTATCAGGTAAGCATAAATTATGTTTTCTCTTGTTAAGTGTATCCAGTCCACGGATCATCCATTACTTATGGGATACCAATACCAAAGCTAAAGTACACGGATGATGGGAGGGACAAGGCAGGGATTAAGCGGAAGGAACCACTGCCTGAAGAACCTTTCTCCCAAAAACAGCCTCCGAAGAAGCAAAAGTATCAAATTTGTAAAATTTTGAAAAAGTGTGAAGCGAAGACCAAGTCGTGGCCTTGCAAATCTGTTCAATAGAGGACTCATTTTTAAAGGCCCAGGTGGAAGCCACAGCTCTAGTGGGATGAGCTGTAATTCTTTCAGGGGGCTGCTGTCCAGCAGTCTCATAGGCTAGGCGTATAATACTCCGAAGCCAAAAGGAAAGAGAGGTTGCCGAAGCTTTTTGACCACTCCTCTGTCCAGAATAAACGACAAACAGGGAAGATGTTTGACGAAAATCTTTAGTAGCTTGTAAGTAAAACTTCAAGGCACGGACTACGTCCAGATTATGTAAAAGACGTTTCTTCTTTGAAGAAGGATTAGGACACAATGATGGAACAACAATCTCTTGATTGATATTCTTGTTAGAAACCACCATAGGTAAAAACCCAGGTTTGGTACGCAGAACTACCTTATCTGCATGAAAAATCAGATAAGGAGAATCACATTGTAAGGCAGATAGCTCAGAGACTCTCCGAGCCGAGGAAATAGCCATCAAAAACAGAACTTTCCAAGATAAAAGCTTAATGTCAATGGAATGAAGGGGTTCAAACGAAACTCCTTGAAGAACTTTAAGAACCAAGTTTAAGCTCCATGGGGGAGCAACAGGTTTAAACACAGGCTTAATTCTAACCAAAGCCTGACAAAATGCCTGGACGTCTGGAACTTCTGCCAGACGCTTGTGCAAAAGAATAGACAGAGCAGAAATCTGTCCCTTTAAGGAACTAGCTAATAATCCTTTGTCCAAACCCTCTTGGAGAAAGGACAATATCCTAGGAATCCTAACCTTACTCCATGAGTAATTCTTGGATTTACACCAGTAAAGATATGTATGCCATATCTTGTGATAGATTTTCCTGGTAACAGGCTTTCGTGCCTGTATTAAGGTATCAATGACTGACTCGGAGAAGCCACGCTTTGATAGAATCAAGCGTTCAATCTCCATGCAGTCAGTCTCAGAGAAATTAGATTTGGATGATTGAAAGGACCTTGTATTAGAAGGTCCTGTCTTAGAGGCAGAGTCCATGGTGGAAAGGATGACATGTCCACTAGGTCTGCATACCAGGTCCTGCGTGGCCACGCAGGCGCTATTAGAATCACCGATGCTCTCTCCTGTTTGATTTTGGCAATCAGTCGAGGGAGCAGAGGAAACGGTGGAAACACCTAAGCCAGGTTGAAGAACCAAGGCGCTGCTAGAGCATCTATCAGCGTCGCTTCTGGGTCCCTGGACCTGGATCCGTAACAAGGAAGCTTGGCGTTCTGGCGAGATGCCATGAGATCCAACTCTGGTTTGCCCCAACGATGAATCAACTGAGCAAACACCTCCAGATGGAGTTCCCACTCCCCCGGATGAAAAGTCTGACAACTTTGAAAATCCGCCTCCAAGTTCTCCACGCCTGGGATATGGATTGCTGACAGGTTGCAAGAGTGAGTCTCTGCCCAGCGAATTATTTTTGAGACTTCTAACATCGCTAGGGAACTCCTGGTTCCCCCTTGATGGTTGATGTAAGCCATAGTCGTGATATTGTCCGACTGAAATCTGATGAACCTCAGTGTTGCTAACTGAGGCCAAGCCAGAAGAGCATTGAATATTGCTCTTAACTCCAGAATATTTATCGGAAGGAGTTTCTCCTCCTGAGTCCACAATCCCTGTGCCTTCAGGGAGTTCCAGACTGCACCCCAACCTAGAAGGCTGGCATCTGTTGTTACAATTGTCCAATCTGGCCTGCGAAAGGTCATACCCTCGGACAGGTGGACCCGAGACAACCACCAGAAAAGAGAATCTCTGGTCTCTTGATCCAGATTTAGCAGAGGGGACAAATCTGTGTAATCCCCATTCCACTGACTTAGCATGCATAATTGTAGCGGTCTGAGATGTAGGCGCGCAAATGGCACTATGTCCATTGCCGCTACCATTAAGCCGATCACCTCCATACACTGAGCCACCGAAGGGCGCGGAATGGAATGAAGAATACGGCAAGCATTTAGAAGCTTTGATAACCTGGACTCCGTCAGGTAAATTTTCATTTCTACAGAATCTATAAGAGTCCCTAAGAAGGAGACTCTTGTGAGTGGGGATAGATAACTTTTCCTCGTTCACTTTCCACCCGTGCGATCTCAGAAATGCCAGAACTATCTCTGTATGAGACTTGGCAATTTGAAAGCTTGATGCCTGTATCAGGATGTTGTCTAGATACGGAGCCACCGCTATGCCTCGCGGTCTTAGAACCGCCAGAAGTGAGCCCAGAACCTTCTTAAAGATTTTCGGGGCTGTAGCCAACCCGAAGGGGAGAGCTACAAATTGGTAATGCCTGTCTAGAAAGGCAAACCTTAGAAACCGATGATGATCTTTGTGAATCGGTATGTGAAGGTAGGCATCCTTTAAGTCCACTGTGGTCATGTACTGACATTCTTGGATCATGGGTAGGATGGTCCGAATAGTTTCCATTTTGAAAGATGGAACTCTGAGGAATTTGTTTAAGATCTTTAGATCCAAAATTGGTCTGAAGGTTCCCTCTTTTTTGGGAACCACAAACAGATTTGAATAAAAACCCTGTCCTTGTTCCGTCCGCGGAATTGGATGGATCACTCCCATTACTAGGAGGTCTTGCACACAGTGTAGGAATGCCTCTTTCTTTATCGGATTTGCAGATAACCTTGAAAGACGAAATCTCCCTTGTGGAGGGGAAGCTTTGAAGTCCAGAAGATATCCCTGAGATATGATCTCCAACGCCCAGGGATCCTGAACATCTCTTGCCCACGCCTGGGCGAAGAGAAAAAGTCTGCCCCCTACTAGATCCGTCACCGGATAGGGGGCCGTTCCTTCATGCTGTCTTAGAGGCAGCAGCAGGCTTTCTGGCCTGCTTGCCTTTGTTCCAGGACTGGTTAGGTTTCCAGGCCTGCTTAGATTGAGCAAAAGTTCCCTCTTGTCTTGAAGCGGAGGAAGTTGATGCTGCACCTGCCTTGGAATTTCGAAAGGCATGAAAATTAGACTGTTTGGCCTTTGATTTGGCCCTGTCCTGAGGAAGGGTATGACCCTTACCTCCAGTAATGTCAGCAATAATTTCTTTCAAACCAGGCCCGAATAAGGTCTGCCCCTTGAAAGGAATGTTGAGTAATTTAGACTTTGAAGTCACATCAGCTGACCAGGATTTAAGCCATAGCGCCCTACGCGCCTGGATGGGAATCCGGAATTCTTAGCCGTTAATTTAGTCAAATGAACAATGGCATCAGAAACAAATGAGTTAGCTAGCTTAAGAGTTCTAAGCTTGTCAACAATTTCAGTCAATGGAGCTGTATGGATGGCCTCTTCCAGGGCCTCAAACCAGAATGCCGCCGCAGCAGTGACAGGCGCAATGCATGCAAGGGGCTGTAAAATAAAACCTTGTTGAATAAACATTTTCTTAAGGTAACCCTCTAATTTTTTATCCATTGGATCTGAAAAAGCACAACTGTCCTCAACCGGGATAGTGGTACGCTTTGCTAAAGTAGAAACTGCTTAGGGACAGTCTGCCATAAGTCCCGTGTAGTGGCATCTATTGGAAACATTTTTCTAAATATAGGAGGTGGGGAAAAGGGCACACCGGGCCTATCCCACTCCTTACTAATAATTTCTGTAAACCTTTTAGGTATTGGAAAAACATCAGTACTCACCGGCACTGCATAGTATTTATCCAGCCTACAGAATTTCTCTGGCACTGCAATTGTGTCACAGTCATTCAGAGCAGCTAATACCTCCCCAAGCAATACACGGAGGTTCTCAAGCTTAAATTTAAAATTAGAAATCTCTGAATCAGGTCTCCCCGAATCAGAGACGTCACCCACAGACTGAAGCTCTCCGTCCTCAGGTTCTGCATATTGTGACGCAGTATCAGACATGGCTCTTACAGCATCTACGCGCTCTGTATCTCATCTAACCCCAGAGCTATCGCGCTTGCCTCTCAATTCAGGCAATCTGGATAATACCTCTGATAGGGTATTAGTCATGATTGCAGCCATGTCCTGCAAAGTAGTCGCTATGGGCGTCCCTGATGTACTTGGCGCCATATTAGCGTGCGTCCCTTGAGCGGGAGGCGAAGGGTCCGACACGTGGGGAGAGTTAGTCGGCATAACTTCCCCCTCGACAGACCCCTCTGGTGACAATTCTTTTATAGATAAAGACTGATCTTTACTGTTTAAGGTGAAATCAATACATTTAGTACACACTCTCCTATGGGGCTCCACCATGGCTTTTAAACATGATGAACAAGTATCCTCTGTTTCAGACATGTTTGTACAGACTAGCAATGAGACTAGCAAGCTTGGAAAACACTTTAAAGCAAGTTAAAAAGCAATATAAAAAACGTTACTGTGCCTTTAAGAGAAACAAATTTTTACAAAATTTGAAATAACAGTGAAAAAAGGCAGTTACACTAACAAAATTTTTACAGTGTATGTAACAAGTCAGCAGAGCATTGCACCCACTTGCAAATGGATGATTAACCCCTTAATAACAAAAACAGAATAATAAATGACAAAAACGTTTTTTAAACACAGTCACAACTGCCACAGTCTACTGTGATTGTTACCCTCCTCAAACCCGACTTTGAAGCCTTTTGAGCCCTTCAGAGATGTCCTGTATCATGCAGAGGGAAGCTGAATGTCTCTGTCAGTATTTTTATCTGCACAGAAAAGCACTAAAATAGGCCCTTCCCACTCATATTGCAACAGTGGAAAGCTTCAGGAAACTGTCTCTAGGCAGAAATCAAACCAGCCATGTGGAAAAAAACTAGGCCCTAATAAGTTTTGTCACCAAACATATATAAAAACGATTAACGTGCCAGCAAACGTTTTATATTACATTTTTATAAGAGTATGCATCTCTATTAATAAGCCTGATACCAGTAGCTATCACTGCATTTAAGGCTTTACTTACATTAATCCAGTATAAGCAGCATTTTCTAGCAAATTCCATCCCTAGAAAAATATTAACTGCACATACCTTATTGCAGGAAAACCTGCATGCCATTCCCTCTCTGAAGTTACCTCACTCCTCAGAATATGTGAGAACAGCCATGGATCTTAGTTACTTCTGCTAAGATCATAGAAAATGCAGGCAGATTCTTCTTCTAAATACTGCCTGAGATAAACAGTACACTCCGGTACCATTTGAAAATAAACTTTTGATTGAAGAAATAAACTAAGTATAAAACACCACACTCCTCTTACGACCTCCATCTTGGTTGAGGCTTGCAAGAGAATGACTGGATATGGCAGTTAGGGGAGGAGCTATATAGCAGCTCTGCTGTGGGTGATCCTCTTGCAACTTCCTGTTGGGAAGGAGAATATCCCATAAGTAATGGATGATCCGTGGACTGGATACACTTAACAAGAGAAATTAAGGTTTAAAGGGACAATATACTTTAAATTTGTATTGTTTTAAATAATCCCTTTATTACTCATTCCCATGTTTTGCATAACCAACACTGTTATATTAATACACTTAACCAATCAGTGGTGACTCATAAATAACTCCACAGGAGTGACCACAGTGTTATCTATATGGCACACATGAACTAGCACTGTATAACTGTGAAAAACTGTAAAAATACACTGAGATAAGAGGCAGCCTTCAACGGCTTAAAAAAGGAATTTATGCTTACCTGATAAATGTATTTATTTTACGATATGACGAGTCCATGGATTTCATCCTTATGGGATATTGCCTCCTGGTCAGCAGGAGGCGGCAAAGAGCTCCACAGCAGAGCTGCATAAATAGCTCCTCCCTTCCCCCCCAACCCAGTCATTCGACCGAAGTTAGGAAGAGAAAGGAAAAGCCAAGGAGCAGAGGTGACTGAAGTTTAACAAAAATAAAAACCTGTCTTTCGAAAAAACGACAGGGTGGGCAGTGGACTCGTCATATCGTAAAAGAAATAAATTTATCAGGTAAGCATAAATTTCCTTTTCTTTTACAAGATATGACGAGTCCACGGATTTCATCCTTACTTATGGGATATAATACCAAAGCTATAGGACACGGATGAAAAGGAGGGACAAGACAGGAACCTAAATGGAAGGCACCACTGCTTGAAGAACTTTTCTCCCAAAAACAGCCTGACGAGGCAATAGTATCAAATTTGGAAAATTTGGAAAAAGTGTGAAGAGACGACCAAGTTGCAGCCTTGCAAATCTGTTCAACAGAAGCATCATTTTTAAATGCCCATGAGGAAGCCACAGCCCTAGTAGAATGAGACGTAATTCGTTCTGCTGTCCAGCAGTCTCATATGCAACACGGATGATACTCTTCAGCCAAAAAGAAAGAGAGGTAGCCGTAGCTTTCTAACCCCTACGTTTCCCAGAAAAAAACAACAAATAATGAAGATGTTTGACGAAAATCCTTAGTTGCCTGCAAGTAGAACTTCAAGGCACGGACTACGTCCAAATTATGTAACAGACGCTCTTTCTTAGAAGAGGGGTTAGGACACAAGGAAGGAACAACAATTTCCTGATTAATATTTTTGTTAGAAACAACCTTAGGAAGAAAACCAGGTTTGGTACGTGACACCACCTTATCAGAATGGAAAATAAGATAAGGAGAATCACATTGTAATGCCGAAAGCTCAGAAACTCTGCGAGCAGAAGAAATAGCAACCAAAAATAAAACTTTCCAAGAATAATAACTTAATATCTATAGAATTCATGGGTTCAAACGGAACCCCTTGAAGAACATTAAGAACTAAAGGAGGAGCAATTGGTCTAAACACAGGCCGGATTCTAGTCAGGGCCTGACAAAAAGATTGAACACCTGGAACATTTGCCAGACGCTTGTGTAGCAAAATAGACAAAGCAGAAATCTCTCCCTTCAAGGAACTTGCTGACAACCCTTTCTCCAATCCTTCTTGGAGAAAAGATAAAATCCTGGGTATCCTAACCCTACTCCATGAGTAGCCCTTAGATTTGCACCAATAAAGATATTTACTCCATATCTTATGGTAAATCTTTCTAGTAACAGGCTTGCGTGCCTGAATCAAGGTATCAATGACCGCATCAGAGAACCCCCGCTTAGATAAAATCAAGCGTTCAATCTCCAAGTAGTCAGCTGCAGAGAAATTAGATTCGGATGATGGAAGGGTCCCTGAATGAGAAGGTCCTGCCTCAATGGAAGCTTCCACGGCGGCAGAGAGGACATGTCCACCAGATCCGCATACCAAGTCCTGCGAGGCCACTCAGGAGCGTTTAGAATTACCGAAGCCCTCTCCTGTTTGATCCGTGCAATCACCCGGGGAAGGAGAGCAAACTGTGGAAACACATAGGCTAGGTTGAACGACCAAGGCACTGCCAAGGCATCTATCAGTTCGGCCTGAGGATCCCTGGACCTGGATCCGTATCTTGGGAGCTTGGCATTCTGACGAGACGCCATCAGATCCAATTCTGGTCTGCCCCACCTGAGAATCAGGGTGGCAAAGACCTCCGGATGGAGTTCCCATTCCCCCAGATGAAACGTCTGTCTGCTCAAAAAATCCGCCTCCCAGTTGTCCACTCTTGGGATGTAGATTGCTGACAGACAACAAGAGTGAGCCTCCGCCCACGGAATTATCTTGGATACTTCTGTCATTGCTAAGGAACTCCTTGTTCCTCCCTGATGATTGATGTAAACCACAGTCGTGATGTTGTCCGACTGAAATCCGATGAAGGCTAGGCCTGAAGCGCATTGAATATTGCTCTCAATTCCAGAATATTGATTGCAAGTAGAGACTCCGACCGAGTCCACACACCCTGAGCCTTCAGGGAATTCCAAACTGCACCCCGTTGTCACTATCACCCATGAAGGTCTGCGGAAGCACGTCCCTTGGGACAGATGATCCAGCTACAACCACCAAAGAAGAGAGTCTCTTGTCTCCTGATCCAGATCTATCTGAGGAGACAAATTTGCATAATCTCCATTCCACTGTCTGTGCATGCTCAGTTGTAGAGGTCTGAGATGAAAACGAGCAAACGGAATGATGTCCACTGATGGCCGAGGATTGGACTGAAGGGCTCGGCATGTATTCAGAATCTTTAACTTTCTGACTTCTGTCAAGAAGATTTTCATGGATATAGAGTCTATTAGAGTTCCCAGGAAAGGAACCTTTGACTGTGGAATTAGTGAACTCTTTTCTAGATTCACCTTCCACCCGTGAGTCCTTAGAAAGGACAGAACCATGTCGGTATGAGACTTTGTCAGTTGATAAGACGACGCCTGGATCAGAATATCGTCCAGATAAGGCGCCACTGCAATGCCCCGTGGTCTGAGAACCGCCAGCAGAGACCCTAGAACCTTCGTGAAGATCCTGGGTGCCGTGGCCAGCCCGAAATGAGGAGCCACGAACTGAAAATGTTTGTCCAGGAAGGCAAATCTTAGAAACTGGTGATGATCTTTGTGGATAGGAATATGAAGATATGCATCCTTTAAGTCCACGGTAGTCATATATTAACCCTCCTGGATCAATGGAAGAATTGTCCGAATAGTCTCCATCTTGAAGGATGGAACTCTGAGAAACTTGTTTAGACTCTTGAGATCTAAAATAGGTCAGAACGTTCCCTCTTTTTATCTGGTCTAAAGACAATCATGAAATAAGAAACCTTCCCCTTGGGAAGGAATTTTTGAACTCCAACTGATACCCTTGAGACACGATTTCTAGTGTCCAGGGATCCTGAACATCTCTCATCCAAGCTTGGACAAAGAGAGAAAGTCTGCCCCCTACTAGATCCGGTCCCGGATCGGGGGCCGCCCCTTCATGCTGTCTTGGTAGCAGCGGCAGGCTTCTTGGGTTGTTTACCCTTATTCCAACCCTTGTTAGGTTTCCAGGTGGCTTTGGCTCGAGAATAATTCCCTTCCTGTTTAACGGAAGAGGGGATTCCCTTGAAGTTTCGAAAGGAATGAAAATTACTCATCCCCTTTGCTTAGCTGTTTTGTCCTGAGGGAGGAGATGACCCTTACCTCCCGTAATGTCAGAAATGATCTCCTTCAAGTCAGGACCGAACAGGGTCTTACCCTTGAAAGGAATTGCCAAGAGATTTGATTTAGAGGACACATCCGCAGACCAAGATTTTAACCATAATGCTCTGCGTGCTAAAATGGAAAATCCTGAATTCTTAGCCACCAATTTGGCGATTTGAAAGGCGGCATCCGTAATAAAGGAATTAGCCATCTTAAGGGCCTTAATTCTATCCATTATTTCTTCTAAAGGAGTCTCAATGTTAAGGGACTCTTCTAGAGCGTCAAACCAAAAGGCAGCCGCAGTTGTGACTGTTACAATGCAGGCTGTTGGTTGAAACAGAAACCCTTGATGAATATTGCTTTTTTAGAAGACCCTCCAATAGGGATAGTCATATGCTTAGCCAGGGTAGATATAGCTCCCTCCACCTTAGGGACCATCTGCCAAGAGTCCCGAACGGTGTCAGCTATAGGATACATTTTCCTAAAAATAGGGGAAGGGGAGAACAGGATACCCAGTCTCTCCCATTCCCTTGTAATAATTTCCGAAATTCTCTTAGGAACCGGAAACACATCCGAATAAGAAAGGACCTCTAAGTATTTGTCCATCTTACTCAATTTCTCTGGCAGGACCACAATTGATAAAACCAGAAAAGGCAGCAGCATAAATTGTCACCAAGTTTATTTGGCTAAACAAAAGCCCACAAAGTTTCGGGGTATTACCCCTTAATCATGTGGAGACAGAGTAACACTGAATTTCATCTTTATATACACAGGTGTAATTAGGAAACAATTAGCAAACAATATTTTAACCTATTCACATTTATATCACCATCTAGTGGTCAATCCCTAAAATTACATCTTTATTTCCAAATTCTTTAACAATCGATACAAAAAGAACAAAGTGCATATTAACTCTGAAAATTACAAATTTAAAATACAGAAAGCAGTCTATCCTAAAAAATAGTCATCATCATTAGATAATCTCATAGAAAAATAGACCAATCCAGGTCTCCATTCATGCCCTTGGGTTGTAAAGTTCCTAACGTAAATATCCAAAAGGCCTCTCTCCTTTTTAACAGAATCTCCCTATTACCACCCCTCCTGGGTCTGTGCACCTGCTCAATGATTTGAAACCTAAGTTGCGAAATATGACAACTTTTTCTAAACTTGTTCTTCATGATATTGACGCATTACGAGATTCTAACAGGCATTGTAATAAGAGGCATAATAATAATAATCTCTCTAAATCTGATTATGCAGCTATTGAATCATTGAGAAATAGGAAAGACATTATTTTGAGGCAAGCTGATAAGGGAGGAGCCACTGTTATACTTGATAGACAGTATTATATTAATGAGATTCTTATACAGCTAGCTGATGAGGAGGTATATGGTAGGTTAGACAGAGACCCTGTATTTCATATTAGAAAGGAAGTATCGTTTGTGGTTAAAAAGGCAGAGAGGAATGGTCTTATTAATATGAAAACCTTGGAGGACCATTGTGTTGATGATTATATTACACCTATTTCTCTTGTAAGGTGTATCCAGTCCACGGATTCATCCTTTACTTGTGGGATATTCTCCTTCCTAACAGGAAGTGGCAAAGAGAGCACACAGCAGAGCTGTCCATATAGCTCCCCCTCTAGCTCCACCCCCCAGTCATTCTCTTTGCCAGCTCTAAGCAATAGGGTCCCTCTCGGAAGGGTAAAGTGAATGTGGTGTTAGAATTGTAGTTTTTGTTTTCTACAAGCAAAAGTTTGTTATTTTAAATGGTACCGGTGTGTACTATTTACTCTCTAGCAGAAAAGAGATGAAGATTTCTGCAGGGAGGAAGATGATTTTAGCATGTTGTAACTAAAATCCACTGCTGTTCCCACAAAGGACTGAAGAGTACAAGAAAACTTCAGTTGGGGGGAACGGTTTGCAGGTTAGGCTGCAATAAGGTATGTTCAGTCATTTATTTCTAGACAAGACTGTGATAATGCTAGAAAAGACGGATAAGATCCCCATGAGGGAAGGGTAAGCTTTATTCAGAGACTAAGTAGGGAATTGCAAGCTTACATAACAGGGCTAATTTATGCTGGTTGACACTATTTAAGGGCAAACGGTTTTTACTGATAAATATCATTTTTTGAGACACTTTGAAGGTTCCTTTGGGCTTCTTTCAGGGGTTGTTACCCACATGGCTATTATTTAAACACTTAGGAGTGTTTCTTTAGGCCTCACAGCACTGGAGTAAGGTGGGAGGGGCCTAATTTCACGCCTCAAATGCGCAGTTATATTGACTAGATCTTCAGGCTGTTCCACATGGAGGGTCCTGCTGCAGTTTGAGGGCATATAATAAGCTTTTTCCCCACAAATCTGGTTCCTAAGGGCAGGTAGGGCCACAGCAGAGCTGTGGCAAGGTGCTGAAGTTGTTTTAACCGGTTGTTAGCTTACTATTAATCCGGTTTGGGCATTAAGGGGTTAATTGTTTTGGTTGCTAGTTGTGCAATCTTACCAATGCTTTAGGTACATACTGTGAACATTTCGAAAAGTTTGCTGCATTTTTCACTGTTTGGGAAAATTGTGTGCCTTTTTTATCTCTTAAAGGCACAGTAACGTTTTTATGCAAAGTGTGTTTTTACTTGATTAAAGTGATTTATAAGCCTGTTTGTCTTACTACTAGTCTGTTAAACATGTCTGACACCAAGGAAAATCCTTGTTCAATGTGTTTAGAAGCCATGGTGGAACCCCCTCTCAGAATGTGTCTCACTTGTACTGATATGTCTATACACTTTAAAGAACATATTGTTGCACTTAAAAATGTGGCCCAAGATGATTCTCATACAGAAGGTAATGAGGTTAGTCCGTTAACCTCTCCCCAAGTGTCACAACCAGTTATGCCCGCTCAAGCGACGCCTAGCACCTCTAGTGCGTCTAACTCTTTTACCTTGCAAGACTTGGCGGCAGTTATGGATAATACCCTCTCAGTGTTTTAATCTAAACTGCCAGTGTTACCTGTAAAGCGTGATAGCTCTGTTTTAAGAACAGATTCTGAGCATTCTGACGCTTTGGTAGCCGTATCTGATATACACTCACAACGCTCTGAAATGGGGGCGAGGGAGGTGCTGTCTGAGGGAGAAATTTCCAATTCGGGAAAGGTTGCTCCTCAGACAGACTCAGATACATTGGCCTTTAAGTTTAAACTAGAACACCTCCGCTTATTGCTCAGGGAGGTATTAGTTACTCTGGATGACTGCGACCCTTTGGTGGTTCCAGAGAAATTGTGTAAAATGGACAAGTACCTAGAAGTTCCTGTTTACACTGATGTGTTCCCGGTCTCTAAGAGGATTGCGGATATAGTAACTAGGGAGTGGGATAGACCAGGTATTCCGTTTGTTCCCCCCTCCTGTTTTTAAGAAAATGTTCCCCATATCTGACCCCATGCGGGACTCGTGGCAGACGGTCCCTAAGGTGGAGGGGGCTGTTTCTTCTCTTGCTAAACGCAAAACCATACCAATTAAGGACAGTTGTGCTTTTAAAGACCCTATGGATAAAAAATTAGAGGGTTTACTTAAGAAAATTTTTGTTCATCAAGGTTTTCTTCTCCAACCTATAGCGTGCATTGTTCCTGTAACTACTGCAGCTGCTTTCTGGTTCGAGGCGCTGGAAGATGCGCTCCAGACGGAGACCTCATATGAGGACATTATGGACAGAATTAAGGCTCTTAAGCTGGCTAATTCTTTTATCACAGATGCCGCTTTCCAACTAGCTAAGTTAGTGGCAAAGAATTCAGGTTTCGCCATTTTGGCGTGCAGGGCGCTATGGTTAAAGTCCTGGTCGGCCGATGTGTCGTCAAAATCCAAACTATTGAACATCCCTTTCAAAGGAAAGACCCTTTCGGGCCTGAATTGAAAGATATTATCTCAGAAATCACTGGGGGAAAAGGCCATGCTCTCCCTCAGGACAAGTCCTTTAAGACAAAGAACAAACAAAATAATTTTCGTTCCTTTCGGAATTTCAGGAGCGGTCTCGCTTCATCCTCCCCTGCTGCAAAGCAAGAGGGTAACACTTCACAACCCAGGGCAGCCTGGAAACCTTACCAGGGCTGGAACAAGGGTAAACAGGCCAAGAAGCCTGCAGCTGCCTCCAAGACAGCATGAAGGGGTAGCCCCCGATCCGGGACCAGATCTAGTAGGGGGCAGACTCTCTCTCTTCGCTCAGGCCTGGGCAAGAGATGTACACGATCCTTGGGCCTTAGAGATTGTATCCCAGGGATATCTTCTAGAATTCAAGGACTCCCCTACAAGGGGAAGGTTCCACATTTCTCGTCTGTCTACAGACCAGACAAAGAAAGAGGCGTTCTTATGCTGTGTAGAAGACCTACATACAATGGGAGTGATCCGCCCAGTTCCAATTGTGGAACAAGGGCTGGGTTTTTACTCAAACCTGTTTGTGGTTCCCAAAAAAGAAGGAACTTTCAGACCAATCCTGGATCTCAAAATTCTAAACAAATTCCTCAGAGTCCCATCATTCAAGATGGAGAACATTCGGACAATCTTACCAATGATCCAGGAGGGTCAATATATGACTACCGTGGATCTAAAGGATGCGTATCTGCACATTCCTATCCACAAAGATCATCACCAGTTTCTCAGGTTCGCCTTTCTGGACAAGCATTTTCAGTTTGTGGCTCTTCCTTTCGGGTTGGCCACTGCTCCCAGAATTTTCACAAAGGTGCTAGGGTCCCTCCTGTTGGTTCTAAGACTGCGGGGCATAGCAGTGGCGCCTTATCTAGACGACATCTTAATTCAGGCGTCGACTTTCCAAAGAGCCAAGTCTCACATGGAAATTGTATTGGCCTTTCTGAGGTCTCACGGGTGGAAGGTGAACATCAAAAAGAGTTCTCTCTCCCCCCTCACAAGAGTTTATTTCCTAGGATCTCTATTAGATTCGGTAGAAATGAAAATATTTCTGACGGAGGTCAGAAAGTTAAAACTCTTAACCACTTGCCAAGCTCTTCATTCCATTCCTCGGCCATCTGTAGCTCAGTGCATGGAGACAATCGGACTAATGGTAGCGGCAATGGACATAGTCCCTTTTGCTCGGATACACCTCAGGCCACTACAACAATGCATGCTCAAACAGTGGAATGGGGATTATGCAGATTTGTCTCCTCAAATACAGTTGGACCAGGGGACCAGAGATTCTCTTCTCTGGTAGTTGTCTCAGGATCACCTGTCTCAGGGAATGTGTTTCCGCAGACCAGAGTGGATCATCGTAACGACCAACGCCAGTCTGTTGGGCTGGGGTGCAGTCTGGGACTCCCTGAAAGCTCAGGGCTTATGGTCTCGGGAAGAAGCTCTTCTCCCGATAAACATTCTGGAACTGAGGGCAATATTCAACGCTCTTCAAGCATGGCCTCAGGTTGCTGCGGCCAAATTCATCAGATTTCAGTCGGACAACATCACGACTGTAGCTTACGTCAATCATCAAGGGGGAACAAGGAGTTCCCTAGCAATGATGGAAGTAACCAAAATTATCAGGTGGGCGGAGGATCACTCTTGCCATCTCTCAGCAATTCACATCCCAGGAGTAGACAACTGGGAGGCGGATTTTCTAAGTTGTCAGACTTTTCACCCGGGGGAGTGGGAACGCCACCCGGAGGTAGTTGCCCAGCTGACTCAACAATGGGGCAGTCCAGAATTGGATCTGATGGCGTCCCGTCAGAACACCAAGCTTCCTCTTTACGGGTCCAGGGATCCCCAGGCGGTGCTGATAGATGCTCTAGCAGCGCCTTGGTCCTTCAATCTGGCCTATGTGTTTCCACCGTTTCCTCTCCATCCTCGTCTGGTTGCCAGAATCAAGCAGGAGAGGGCGTCAGTGATTCTTCTAGCGCTTGTGTGGCCAAGCAGGACCTGGTATGCAGACCTAGTGGACATGTCGTCCGTTCCACCATGGACTCTGCCAATGAGGCAGGACCTTCTACTACAAGGTCCTTTCAAACATCCAAATCTAATTTCTCTGCGTCTGACTGCTTGGAGATTGAACGCCTAATTCTATCAAAGCGTGGTTTCTCTGAGTCGGTTATCAATAACCTGATTCAGGCTAGAAAGCCTGTCACCAGGAAAATCTACCATAAAATTTGGCGAAAATATCTTTGTTGGTGCGAATCCAAGGGTTACTCATGGAGTAAGATTAGGATTCCCAGGATATTGTCTTTTCTCCAAGATGGATTGGAGAAAGGTTTGTCAGCTAGTTCCTTAAAAGGACAGATATCTGCTTTGTCTATTCTTTTACACAAACGTCTGGCAGAGGTACCAGACGTTCAAGCGTTTAGTCAGGCTTTAGTCAGAATCAAGCCTGTTTATAGACCTGCGGCTCCGCCATGGAGTCTGAATTTAGTTCTTTCAGTTCTGCAAGGGGTTCCGTTTGAACCTTTACATTCCATAGATATTAAGCTTTTATCTTGGAAAGTTTTGTTTTTGGTAGCTATCTCTTCTGCTCGAAGAGTTTCAGAGTTATCTGCTTTACAGTGTGACTCACCTTACTTGGTTTTCCATGCAGATGAGGTAGTTTTGCGTACCAAACCCGGTTTTCTTCCTAAGGTTGTGTCTAATAAGAATATTAACCATGAAATTGTTGTTCCTTCTCTGTGTCCTAATCCTTCTTCGAAGAAGGAACGTCTGTTACACAATCTTGATGTGGTTCGTGCTTTAAAGTTCTACTTACAAGCAACTAAGGATTTCAGACAAACAACTTCTTTGTTTGTTATCTATTCTGGTAAGAGGAGAGGTCAGAAGGCGACTGCTACCTTTCTTTCCTTTTGGCTGAAAAGCATCATCCGTTTGGCCTATGAGACTGCTGGCCAGCAGCCTCCTGAAACAATTACTGCTCATTCTACCAGAGCAGTGGCTTCCACATGGGCTTTTAAAAATGAGGCTTCTGTTGAACAGATTTGTAAGGCAGCGTTTTGGTCTTCGCTGCATACTTTTTCCAAATTTTACAAATTCGATACTTTTGCTTCTTCGGAGGCTATTTTTGGGAGAAAGGTTTTACAAGCAGTGGTGCCTTCCGTTTAAGGTACCTGTCTTGTTCCCTCCCTTCATCCGTGTCCTAAAGCTTTGGTATTGGTATCCCACAAGTAAAGGATGAATCCGTGGACTGGATACACCTTACAAGAGAAAACAGAATTTATGCTTACCTGATAAATTACTTTCTCTTGTGGTGTATCCAGTCCACGGCCCGCCCTGGCTATTAGTCAGGTAGATTTTTGGTTTAAACTACAGTCACCACTGCACCCTATGGTTTCTCCTTTTTCTTCCTAACCTTTGGTCGAATGACTGGGGGGGTGGAGCTAGAGGGGAAGCTATATGGACAGCTCTGCTGTGTGCTCTCTTTGCCACTTCCTGTTAGGAAGGAGAATAACCCACAAGTAAAGGATGAATCCGTGGACTGGATACACCAGAGAAAATAATTTATCAGGTAAGCATAAATTCTGTTTTTTTATACCTTACCAAAGGTACACAAGAATAAAAAAAGCCCCCCTGGGAGACCAATTGTGGCTAGTACTAACTCAATCTTCTCTAATATTGCGATATTTCTTGATAAGCTCTTAAGACCTTTTGTAATAGCCTCCAAATCTTATATCAGGGATACTGATGATTCTTCTGATTAAATTGAAAAACATGCAACAGAAGGATGATAAATATATTCTTTATTCCCTAGATGTTGTTAGTTTGTACACCTCCATAACCCATACTAGTGGTATGGGGGCGGTAGCTAATGTCTTGAAATTAAGTGGTAAAATTCTAATTCACAATGTGATTTCCTTATGGAATTATTGGAAATTGTTTTGAGATGTAATTATTTTCTATTCCAAGATCAGTTTTTTGTGCAGAAACAGGGCACTGCGATGAGTTCCAATGTCGCCCCCAATTATGCCAACATATACATGAATATGTATGAGGAACGTTTTGTTTTTGAAAATATTTTATTTCAACATTATGGCGCCACCTGGTAATATGATATTTTTGGCGTGTGGTTGGGCGACATTGGAACCATACACAGTTTTGTTAATGATTTTAATAGCTGTTCTAGATATATCGAATTTACATTGACTTGGAGTGAGGAACGTATTGAATTTCTTGATACTTCTATAGGGAACAGAATTCTTTGAAAGCGGATATCTATAGAAAACCGATTGATCGTAATCTTTTGCGCTATGAGAGCGCTCATCCGCCTGCACTTTTGAATTCTCTCCCTATAGTCCGTTCCTGAGGGTCAAGAAAATTGTGTCTGATCCTGTTTTAGCTAATCAGAGACTCAATGAGATGGGCCATTTGTTTAGTGAACGGGGTTATCCTGCTGAGGTTATTAAATGCAATTTGGCTAAAGTTGAAGGGAGATCCAGACAGGATCTAATCTTTAATAAAAAGACTAAGAAAGATGATGGATCTGGTGAGAGAATAACTTTTGTTACAGAATTCAATAGACAAAGTAAAAAAGTATTGAATATTTTGAGGAAACATTGGCATTTTGCATGAATGTAATCCTGATATTAAGGCCTTTAAGGATATTTTCATGCCTGCGTTTAAACAAGCTCCCTCGCTTAGGGATAAATTGATGAAGAATGATGTAGGTACAGCTAAAGCTGGTGGCACTAGATACATTACCATGCAAATAAAGGTTGTTACCCATGTTTGGGGTGCTGTAGTAACATGATTAAGGGTGCTGTGTTCTTTCACCCCCATACAGGAAGAAAGTTTGACATTTATTGCTATTGCAATAGTGAATGTTATTTATATCATTAAATGCCCATGTGGGCTCCTTTATGTGGGTGAGACGACACGTAAGGCACGTGAAAGAATGAATGAACACAAATCCAGTATTAGGAGAGGGAACTTAGATGCCCCTGTTGCATATCATTTTATTAAAGCTAAACATCATATTTCGCAACTTAGGTTTCAAATCATTGAGCAGGTGCACAGACCCAGGAGGGGTCGTAATAGGGAGATTCTGTTAAAAAGGAGAAAGGCCTTTTGGATATTTACGTTAGGAACTTTACAACCCAAGGGCATGAATAGAGACCTGGATTGGTCTATTTTTCTATGAGATTATCTAATGATGATGACTATTTTTTAGGATAGACTGCTTTCTGTATTTTAAATTTGCAATTTTCAGAGTTACTATGCACTTTGTTCTTTTTGTATCGATTGTTAAAGAATTCGGAAATAAAGATGTAATTTTAGGGTTTGAACACTAAATGGTGATATAAATGTGAATAGGTTAAAATAATAGCTGTTTGCTAATTGTTTCCTAATTACACCTGTGTATATAAAGATGAAATTCAGTTTTACTCTGTATCCACATGATTAAGGGGTAATACCCCGAGACATTGTGGGCTTTTGTATAGCCAAATAAACTTGGTGACAATTTATGCTGCTGCCTTTTCTGGTTTTATCTATTTCTTGGGGTTGCAGGATCCCTGGCAGCGTGCAGTTGGTATATGTGTGCTGGACTTTTTGACTTGGGACCACAATAGAGTCACAGTCGTCCAGAGTCATCAAAACCTCTCGTAGCAAAAGGCGGAGGTGTTCAAGTTTAAATCTGAAGGACATGACGTCCGAATCTGTCTGGGGTAATGCACTTCCTGAGTCAGACAGTTCCCCCTCAGACATTGCCTTCCTACCCCCCAATTCAGAGCCCTGGGAAGGTATATCAGAGATAGCCATTAAAGCATCAGATGTTGCAGGGACCACGTGGGCCTCTGTCCTCCTGCGTTTGCCTTGTACCACTGGCAACTTAGATAAAACTTCTGTAAGAGTGGATGACATAACTGCAGCCATATCCTGCAGAGTAAATGAAGCAGACGCCATTGAAGAACATGGCGTCACCTGTGCGGGCGTTAAAGGCTGTAACGCTTGGGGAGAAAGATGCGGCATACTCTGAATTTCATCAGTCTGAGGACATTCATTAGATGTATCTTTATTAAAGAAAATTTGTTCTTTACACTGTAAAGCCCTTTCAATGCATGAGGGACAAAGCGTAACGGGGGTTCCACAATGGCATCTAAACACATAGGGCATGTACTCTGTTCAAGGTCATCCATTTTGATAACCTAACAAATGGCAAGCTTGGTCAAAATCACTGATAATTGTTGTAAAAAACAGACTAATAATAAATACTCTGCGGAGTACTGTCCCTTTAAGGAACTGCTAGCAGAATTAAAAATTTTATATATATATGGCAGAGAGCAAACTTCACATTCTCTGTACTATAGCTTTAGAGAAAAAACCCACTGTATACTTCCAAAGTTACTCAGTCACCTCGCTGCAGCTCTGCTGCGGCTCCTACCTGCCCCCACGTGACAATCTTAACTCTGCAGTACGACGCACCTAAAGTCGCTTGTAAAATGTCACCACAAGCAGACTTAGGAGTCGTGAGGAGAAGCTGCTTAACCGGAACTCAAGTAGTAACTGCGCTACAAAGCATGCGAACACCAAGCCCAGCCCTTCGTGGGCGTGATAAGAAACGGCCAGCCGAATTAAAGTTACACCAGTAAAAAAACGCCATGGACCGGAGCCTTAAACAAAACGGATCCCCTTCGAAACAGTCCCCAGCGTCAGCCCCTTCTAATAAAATAAACTGGAATCTTTCATGTCATGTCCCCGTTACAGAGAATACCCATACAGTATGTCCCAGCGCTTCTAGGCTAAACAATAATGCCAGAGTGTCTGGATAAATACACTATGTCGGATCTCTCTACATACCCCAGCGTTTTTAAGCTACTTACAATGCCAGAATGTCTGGGTATTACCACATGAGTTAAAGGGACGCCTTTTAATGCATCTAGCCCCCATATAACAGTTCAAGCACAGTTATTCTGAGCTATGCTGCAGCGCTTCCAGAATAAAAACTGCACTTACCTCCATGCTGAGGAACAGCATGTCAATCTCAAAGTGTCAAGAGGTCCACTCTTCCTCCTGAGGTCCTATTAAAGCAGAAGGGTCTTGGTTACAACCTCTAAGACCATATACAGAAAGGCAGCATAATCATGGGAGGCGCAGTGGAGTAAAACATCCACAAGTTCCCATAGTCTGAAAAGACTATTCCAGAAGCTGCCCTGTAATAAAATAGTACACTTTGGCACCATTTAAAAATAAAAAAAAACTCATGATTGAAGAATCTAAACTAACACGTCACTTTACCTCTCTCCTATCACTAATGCAGGCAAAGAGAATGACTGGGTTGGGGGGGGGAAGGGAGGAGCTATTTATGCAGCTCTGCTGTGGAGCTCTTTGCCTCCTCCTGCTGACCAGGAGGCAATATGCCATAAGGATGAAATCCGTGGACTCGTCATATCTTGTAAAAGAAAACAATTTATGAGCCTACCTAGGTTTATCTTTAAACAAAGCATACCATGAAAATAAAGCAAATTTGATAAAAAAAAAAACATAATTTATGCTTACCTGATAAATTTATTTCTCTTGTAGTGTATCCAGTCCACGGATCATCCATTACTTATGGGATATTCTCCTTCCCAACAGGAAGTTGCAAGAGGATCACCCACAGCAGAGCTGCTATATAGCTCCTCCCCTAACTGTCATATACAGTCATTCGACCGAAAACAAACAGACAAAGGAGAAACCATAGGGTGCAGTGGTGACTGTAGTTTAATTAAAATTTAGACCTGCCTTAAAAGGACAAGGCGGGCCGTGGACTGGATACACTACAAGAGAAATAAATTTATCAGGTAAGCATATATTATGTTTTCTCTTGTTAAGTGTATCCAGTCCACGGATCATCCATTACATATGGGATACCAATACCAAAGCTAAAGTACACGGATGATGGGAGGGACAAGGCAGGATTAAGCGGAAGGAGCCACTGCCTGAAGAACCTTTCTCCCAAAAACAGCCTCCGAAGAAGCAAAAGTATAAAATTTGTAAAATCTGGAAAAAGTGTGAAGCGAAGACCAAGTCGCAGCCTTGCAAATCTGTTCAACAGAGGCCTCATTTTTAAAGGCCCAGGTGGAAGCCAGAGCTCTAGTAGAATGAGCTGTAATCCTTTCAGGGGGCTGCTGTCCAGCAGTCTCATAGGCTAGGTGTATTATGCTCCGAAGCCAAAAGGAAAGAGAGGTTGCTGAAGCTTTTTGACCTCTCCTCTGTCCAGAGTAAACAACAAACAGGGTAGATGTTTGACGAAAATCTTTAGTAGCTTGTAAGTAAAACTTCAAGGCACGGACTACGTCCAGATTATGTAAAAGACGTTCCTTCTTTGAAGAAGGATTAGGACACAATGATGGAACAACAATCTCTTGATTGATATTCTCGTTAGAAACCACCTTAGGTAAAAACCCAGGTTTGGTACGCAGGACTACCTTATCTGCATGAAAAATCAGATAAGGAGAATCACATTATAAGGCAGATAGCTCAGAGACTCTCCGAGCCGGGGAAATAGCCATCAAAAACAGAACTTTCCAAGATAAAAGTTTAATATCAATGGAATGAAGGGGTTCCAACGGAACTCCTTGAAGAACTTTAAGAACCAAGTTTAAGCTCCACGGGGGAGCAACAGGTTTAAATACAGGCTTAATTCTAACCAAAGCCTGGCAAAATGCCTGGACGTCTGGAACCTCTGCCAGACGCTTGTGCAAAAGAATAGACAGAGCAGAAATCTGTCCCTTTAAGGAACTAGCTGATAATCCTTTGTCCAAGCCCTCTTGGAGAAAAGACAATATTCTAGGAATCCTAACCTTACTCCATGAGTAATTCTTGGATTCACACCAATAAAGATATTTACTCCATATCTTGTGGTAGATTTTCCTGGTAACAGGCTTTCGTGCCTGTATTAAAGTATCAATGACTGACTCGGAGAAGCCACGCTTTGATAGAATCAAGCGTTCAATCTCCATGCAGTCAGTCTCAGAGAAATTAGATTTGGATGATTGAAAGGACCTTGTATCAGAAGGTCCTGTCTTAGAGGCAGAGTCCATGGTGGAAAGGATGACATGTCCACTAGGTCTGCATACCAAGTCCTGCGTGGCCACGCAGGTGCTATCAGAATCACCGATGCTCTCTCCTGTTTGATTTTGGCAATCAGTCGAGGGAGCAGAGGAAACGGTGGAAACACATAAGCCAGGTTGAAGAACCAAGGCACTGCTAGAGCATCTATCAGCGTCGCCTCTGGGTCCCTGGACCTGGATCCATAACAAGGAAGCTTGGCGTTCTGGCGAGACGTCATGAGATCCAACTCTGGTTTGCCCCAACGATGAATCAACTGAGCAAACACCTCCGGATGGAGTTCCCACTCCCCCGGATGGAAAGTCTGACGACTTAGAAAATCCGCCTCCCAGTTCTCCACGCCTGGGATATGGATTGCTGACAGGTGGCAAGAGTGGTACTCTGCCCAGCGAATTATATTTGAGACTTCTAACATCGCTAGGGAACTCCTGGTTCCCCCTTGATGATTGATGTAAGCCACAGTCGTGATGTTGTCCGACTAAAATCTGATGAACCTCAGTGTTGCTAACTGAGGCTAAGCCAGAAGAGCATTGAATATCGCTCTTAACTCCAGAATATTTATTGGAAGGAGTTTCTCCTCCTGAGTCCACGATCCCTGTGCCTTCAGGGAATTCCAGACTGCACCCCAACCTAGAAGGCTGGCATCTGTTGTTACAATTGTCCAATCTGGCCTGCGAAAGGTCATACCCTTGGACAGGTGTACCCGAGACAACCACCAGAGAAGAGAATCTCTGGTCTCTTGATCCAGATTTAGCAGAGGGGACAAATCTGTGTAATCCCCATTCCACTGACTCAGCATGCATAATTGCAGCGGTCTGAGATGAAGGCGCCCAAATGGCACTATGTCCATTGCCGCTACCATTAAGCCGATTACCTCCATACACTGAGCTACCGAAGGGCGCGGAATGGAGTGAAGAACACGGCAAGCATTTAGAAGTTTTGATAACCTGGACTCCGTCAGGTAAATTTTCATTTCTACAGAATCTATAAGAGTCCCTAAGAAGGAGAATCTTGTGAGTGGGGATAGAGAACTCTTTTTTTCTCGTTCACTTTCCACCCGTGCGACCTCAGAAATGCCAGAACTATCTCTGTATGAGACTTGGTACCTTGAAAGCTTGACGCCTGTATCAGGATGTCGTCTAGACACAGAGCCACCGCTATGCCTCGCGGTCTTAGAACCACCAGAAGTGAGCCCAGAACCTTTGTAAAGATTCTCGGGGCTGTAGCCAACCCGAAGGGAAGAGCTACAAATTGGTAATGCCTGTCTAGAAAGGCAAACCTTAGAAACCGATGATGATCTTTGTGAATCGGTATGTGAAGGCAGGCATCCTTTAAGTCCACTGTGGTCATGTACTGACCTTCTTGGATCATGGGTAGGATGGTCTGAATAGTTTACATTTTGAAAGATGGAACTCTGAGGAATTTGTTTAAGATCTTTAGATCCAAAATTGGTCTGAAGGTTCCCTCTTTTTTGGGAACCACAAACAGATTCGAATAAAAACCCTGTCCTTGTTCCGTCCGCGGAACTGGATGGATCACTCCCATAACTAGGAGGTCTTGCACACAGCGTAGGAATGCCTCTTTCTTTATCTGATTTGCAGATAGCCTTGAAAGATGAAATCTCCCTTGTGGAGGGGAAGCTTTGAAGTCCAGAAGATATCCCTGAGATATGATCTCCAATGCCCAGGGATCCTGAACATCTCTTGCCCACGACTGGGCGAAGAGAGAAGTCTGCCCCCTACTAGATCCGTCGCCGGATAGGGGGCCGTTCCTTCATGCTGTCTTAGAGGCAGCAGCAGGCTTTCTGGCCTGCTTGCCTTTGTTCCAGGACTGGTTAGGTTTCCAGGCCTGCTTAGATTGAGCAAAAGTTCCCTCTTGTTTTGAAGCGGAGGAAGTTGATGCTGCACCTGCCTTGAAATTCCGAAAGGCACGAAAATTAGACTGTTTGGCCTTTGCTTTGGCCCTGTCCTGAGGAAGGGTGTGACCCTTACCTCCAGTAATGTCAGCAATAATTTCCTTCAAACCAGGCCCGAATAAGGTCTGCCCCTTGAAAGGAATGTTGAGTAATTTAGACTTCGCAGTCACGTCAGCTGACCAGGATTTAAGCCATAGCGCCCTACGCGCTTGGATGGCGAATCCGGAATTCTTAGCCGTTAGTTTAGTCAAATGAACAATGGCATCAGAAACAAATGAGTTAGCTAGCTTAAGTGTTCTAAGCTTGTCAATAATTTCAGTCAATGGAGCTGTATGGATGGCCTCTTCCAGGGCCTCAAACCAGAATGCCGCCGCGGCCGTGACAGGCGCAATGCATGCAAGGGGCTGTAAAATAATACCTTGTTGAATAAACATTTTCTTAAGGTAACCCTCCAATTTTTTATCCATTGGATCTGAAAAAGCACAACTGTCCTCAACCGGGATAGTAGTACGCTTTGCTAAAGTAGAAACTGCTCCCTCCACCTTAGGGACCGTCTGCCATAAGTCCCGTGTAGTGGCGTCTATTGGAAACATTTTTCTAAATATAGGAGATGGGGAAAAAGGCACACCCGGTCTATCCCACTCCTTGCTAATAATTTCTGTAAGCCTTTTAGGTATAGGAAAAACATCAGTACACACCGGTACCGCATAGTATTTATCCAGCCTACACAATTTCTCTGGTACTGCAACTGTGTTACAGTCATTCAGAGCAGCTAATACCTCCCCAAGCAACACACGGAGGTTCTCAAGCTTAAATTTAAAATTATAAATCTCTGAATCAGGATTCCCCGAATCAGAGATGTCACCCACAGACTGAAGCTCTCCTTCCTCATGATCTGCATATTGTGACGCAGTATCAGACATGGCCCTTACAGCATCTGCGCGCTCTGTATTTCTCCTAACCCCAGAGCAATCGCGCTTGCCTCTTAATTCAGGCAACCTGGATAATACCTCTGACAGGGTATTATTCATGATTGCAGCCATGTCCTGCAAGGTAATCGCTATGGGCGTCCCTAATGTAATTGGCGCCATATTAGCGTGCATCCCCTGAGCGGGAGGCGAAGGGTCTGACACGTGGGGAGAGTTAGTCGGCATAACTTCCCCCTCGTCAGAATTTTCTGGTGATATTTCTTTTATATTTAAAGACTGATCTTTACTGTTTAAGGTGAAATCAATACATTTAGTACACATTCTCCTATGGGGCTCCACCATGGCTTTCAAACATAATGAACAAGTAGTTTCCTCTGTGTCAGACATGTTTAAACAGACTAGCAATGAGACTAGCAAGCTTGGAAAACACTTTAAACAAGTTTACAAGCAATATAAAAAACGTTACTGCACCTTTAAGAAACACAAATTTTGTCAAAATTTGAAATAACAGTGAAAAAAGGCAGTTACACTAACAAAATTTTTACAGTGTATGTAACAAGTTAGAGCATTGCACCCACTTGCAAATGGATGATTAACCCCTTAATACCCAAAAAATAATAAAAGACAAAAACGTTTTTTTTTGTTTTGTTTTTCAAACAGTCACAACAACTACCACAGCTCTACTGTGGCTTTTTACCTCCCTCAAAAACGACTTTGAAGCCTTTTGAGCCCTCCAGAGATGTCCTGTATCATGCAGGAAGAAGCTGGATGGCTGTGTCTGTAATTTTTGCTGTGCAAAAAAACGGCAAAATAGGCCCCTCCCACTCATATTACAACAGTGGAAAGCCTAAGGAAACTGTTTCTAGGCCAAATTCAAGCCAGCCATGTGGAAAAAAACTAGGCCCCAATAACTTTTATCACCAAATACATATAAAAACGATTAAACATGCCAGCAAAGTTTTATATTACATTTTTATAAGAGTATGCATCTCTATTAATAAGCCTGTTACCAGTAGCTATCACTGCATTTAAGGCTTTACTTACATTAGTTCAGTATCAGCAGCATTTTCTAGCAAATTCCATCCCTAGAAAAATATTAACTGCACATACCTTATTACAGGAAAACCTGCACGCTATTCCCCCTCTGAAGTTACCTCACTCCTCAGAATATGTGAGAACAGCAAAGGATCTTAGTTACTTCTGCTAAGATCATAGAAAACGCAGGCAGATTCTTCTTCTAAATACTGCCTGAGATAAACAGTACACTCCGGCACCATTTAAAAATAACAAACTTTTGATTGAAGAATAAACTAAGTATAAAACACCACACTCCTCTTACGACCTCCATCTTGGTTGAGGCTTGCAAGAGAATGACTGGGTATGACAGTTAGGGGAGGAGCTATATAGCAGCTCTGCTGTGGGTGATCCTCTTGCAACTTCCTGTTGGGAAGGAGAATATCCCATAAGTAATGGATGATCCGTGGACTGGATACACTTAACAAGAGAAAAACAAAGTAGGAAAGTTGATTAAAATAGAGTACCCTATCTGCATCATGAAAGTTTAATTTTAATTTAAAATGTAATTGATTGGATGACATTTTAAACAACTTTCCAATTTACTTCTATTTTCAATTTTTTTTTAGTTCTCTTGGTATCCTTTCTTAAAGAGTGGCACCAGTCTTTACTGCGGTTATACAATGTTGCAAACACTGCTGCCATAGACTGCTAAAGAAACGTGCACCCTCCTAAGCACTTATCAACATACCTATGGATATGCTTCAACAAAGGATAACAAGAGAAAAAATAAAATTTGATCAAATAAATTGGACTGTTAATTAAAATTGCAAGCTCTTTCTAAATCATGAATGTTTAATTTTAACTTTACTGTCCCTTTAATTGATCTGCTTCTTACATGTCTATCCTATTGAACTCTACTGAAGGGTCCTCAAAGTTTAAGTTTAAAATTCTTTTAAAACATATTCAGAGTAACCTACCATTTTTCTTCTTAAAATCTCTCATCCCTGTAGTCTACAATCAATCCCCAAAGCATTTGTTTCATTCTTTTATTTTTTCCAACCACCAAGTAGATTGCAAGCTCTCTAGACTACTTGTACTGAGCCAATCAGGAGAGACGTATGTGCATAACATTAGGCAACTTCGTTAGCATAGCGAATGCGGAAGAAGGCCAATGCTTGCAACTATTTTCTATCTGGATTCCTTCTTGTGAAAGCGCAACACACTAAGATCTGTACAAATCCAGATCTTAGTATGTTTCACTTTCCAAAAGAAGAAATCCGGCTCAGAAAATGACCAAAGGTCGCAAGTGGCCTCCTACTTCCGCATTCGGTAAGCTAACTAAACTGACAATTGCACATGCTTACAGGCCATATTCAGTTCAGGAGCACCAGGGCATTGAAGATCTGGAGTTGACTTTAACCCTTTTTTTCCTGTTCAAGCAGTAGTACTATAAGAAAATGCTATAGTATACTGGAGTATTTTATTATTGACATTTTATAATCCATTAAAGGGACAGTCAACACAAAATGTTTTATTGTTTAAAAAGATAGATAATGCCTTTACTACCCATTCCCCATCTTTGCACAACCAACATGATTAATGGGGTCTGTTTCTAAGCCCCCCCCTAAAGACAGCCCATGATCACATGCTTTTGTATTTGCTTTTTACAACAAGGAAAGCTAGTTCATGTGAGCCATATAGATAACATTATGCTGACGCCCGTGGATTCTAACACTGCACTGATTGGCTTAAAAGCAAGTCAATAGATAATACATTTAAAGTCATGTGATCAGGCAGTCGTCACAAGATGCTTAGAAAGAAGGTAATCACAGAGGTAAATAAAAGTGTATTAATATAACAATGTTTTCTGTGCAAAACTGGGGAATAGGTAATAAAGGGATTACAGTATCTTTCTTTTTAAACAATAAAAAAAATTAGTTGACTTTTGTCCCTTTAAGCACAGGAAATCAATTTAAAAATGCATTGTATGGTCTCTTTTAGGTGTATGAAAAAAACAACTTTTTTCTTAACTTGCTTATTATCTTTATTTGCATTAAGAAGTTAGATATTTGATTACAAAAGTGTGAAAAGGTGGTATGTATAACCAACTTTATTTTTGTTACAATCTTGTACTCCTATACCCACCCACTAAAATGTATTTTTATTTATAAAAAAAAAATTAAAATATTAAAACTTAATAATAAATAAATAATTCAAATACACAGGAGAATGGTGAGATTTTATTTAATAAAACAGCAAGCGGATTTTTTGAATTACCCACAGATTTGTATCAAGTGCAGTATAAACACAAAGTGTAATAAACCAGACAGTTGACATGTTAGTGCATTAAGTCTTTAAACATGGGAGTATGTGCATAAACTTAAATGGTATGTGGCACTGCGAACAACATGCAGACTGAAAAGACAAAACAGAAAATAAAACACTTATAACAAGACATGAAAATATCAAGAAAATTAACAGTGATTACAAATAAAATCATACATATGCTTTAATATTTTAAATTTATTTATAGGTGAACACTTGTGTTTTGGCCTCCTATGTCTAAAGAGCCTGAAAAGCATTGCACTGACAAACAAGTTATCTTCAATTAACAGTTGTAGTGCAGTGTTTGCTTTTGACACCCAGATTAAATGGTAACGCCCACAAAGAACCAGAGCTTTAGGTATACTAGTTAAATTCTTCAGGATTCCATCTCAAGTTTATAGATGTAAGAAAGGACATGATTAAATGATGTTACTAACGCGAAATGCGTCAGAACTCTTGAAGTGTACATTTTTAAACTAATACAATGAAATGTTTTGTTTTGTTTTTTGCTCTGGGAGTGCATTATTGTGGACTAATGTAGAATGGACATATGTTTATAGTATCTTGTCTCTCTCACAATCCAAATCCAACAAGTGTAATTTTTTTATTGTAGTCATCGGTCAACACACAACTATAACGCATATAACTTTTCTTTTTAAAAGCTGCATCAATTAAACTAAAAACATAATTTATGCTTACCTGATAAATTCCTTTCTTCTGTTGTGTGATCAGTCCACGGGTCATCATTACTTCTGGGATATTATCTGCTCCCCTACAGGAAGTGCAAGAGGATTCACCCAGCAGAGTTGCTACATAGCTCCTCCCCTCTACGTCACCTCCAGTCATTCGACCAAAGACCAACGAGAAAGGAGAAACCAAGGGTGTAGTGGTGACTGAATTATAATTTAAAAAATATGTACCTGCCTTAAAAAACAGGGCGGGCCGTGGACTGATCACACAACAGAAGAAAGGAATTTATCAGGTAAGCATAAATTATGTTTTCTTCTCGTTATGTGTGATCAGTCCACGGGTCATCATTACTTCTGGGATACCAATACCAAAGCAAAAGTACACGGATGACGGGAGGGATAGGCAGGCTCATTATACAGAAGGAACCACTGCCTGAAGAACCTTTCTCCCAAAAATAGCCTCCGAAGAAGCAAAGGTGTCAAATTTGTAAAATTTGGAAAAAGTATGAAGCGAAGACCAAGTTGCAGCCTTGCAAATCTGTTCAACAGAGGCCTCATTCTTAAAGGCCCAAGTGGAAGCCACAGCTCTAGTGGAATGAGCTGTAATTCTTTCAGGAGGCTGCTGTCCAGCAGTCTCATAGGCTAAACGTATTATGCTACGAAGCCAAAAGGAGAGAGAGGTAGCAGAAGCTTTTTGACCTCTCCTCTGTCCAGAATAAACGACAAACAGGGAAGAAGTTTGGCGAAAATCTTTAGTTGCCTGCAAGTAGAACTTGAGGGCACGAACTACATCCAGATTGTGTAGAAGACGTTCCTTCTTTGAAGAAGGATTTGGACACAAGGATGGAACAACAATCTCTTGATTGATATTCCTGTTAGTGACTACCTTAGGTAAGAACCCAGGTTTAGTACGCAGAACTACCTTGTCTGAGTGAAAGATCAGATAAGGAGAATCACAATGTAGGGCTGATAACTCAGAGACTCTTCGAGCCGAGGAAATAGCCATTAAAAATAGAACTTTCCAAGATAACAATTTTATATCAATGGAATGAAGGGGTTCAAACGGAACACCCTGTAAAACGTTAAGAACTAAGTTTAAACTCCATGGCGGAGCAACAGTTTTAAACACAGGCTTGATCCTAGCTAAAGCCTGACAAAAGGCCTGGATGTCTGAATTTTCTGACAGACGCCTGTGTAACAAGATGGACAGAGCTGAGATCTGTCCCTTTAATGAGCTAGCCGAATAAACCCTTTTCTAACCTTCTTGTAGAAAAGACAATATCCTAGGAATCCTAACCTTACTCCAGGAGTAATCTTTGGATTCACACCAGTATAGGTATTTACGCCATATTTTATGGTAAATCTTTCTGGTAACAGGCTCCTAGCCTGTATCAGGGTATCAATAACCGACTCAGAAAAACCACGTTTTGATAAAATCAAGCGTTCAATTTCCAAGCAGTTAGCTTCAGAGAAGTTAGACTTTGATGTTTGAATGGACCCTGAATCAGAAGGTCCTGTCTTAGAGGTAGAGACCAAGGCGGACAGGATGACATGTCCACTAGATCTGCATACCAAGTCCTGCGCGGCCATGCAGGCGCTATTAGAATCACTGATGCTCTCTCCTGTTTGATTTTGGCAATCAATCGAGGAAGCAGTGGGAAGGGTGGAAACACATAAGCCATCCTGAAGTTCCAAGGTGCTGTCAAAGCATCTATCAGAACCGCTCCCGGATCCCTGGATCTGGATCCGTAGCGAGGAAGTTTGGCGTTCTGGCGAGACGCCATGAGATCTATCTCTGGTTTGCCCCAACGTTGAAGTATTTGGGCAAAGACCTCCGGATGAAGTTCCCACTCCCCCGGATGAAGAGTCTGGCGACTCAAGAAATCCGCCTCCCAGTTCTCCACTCCCGGGATGTGGATTGCTGACAGGTGGCAAGAGTGAGACACTGCCCAGCGAATTATCTTTGATACTTCTATCATTGCTAGGGAGCTTCTTGTCCCTCCTTGATGGTTGATGTAAGCTACAGTCGTGATGTTGTCCGACTGAAACCTGATGAACCCCCGAGTCTTTAACTGGGGCCAAGCTAGAAGGGCATTGAGAACTGCTCTCAATTCCAGAATGTTTATTGGCAGGAGACTTTCCTCCTGACTCCATTGTCCCTGAGCCTTCAGAGAATTCCAGACAGCGCCCCAACCTAGAAGGCTGGCGTCTGTTGTTACAATTGTCCAGTCCGGCCTGCTGAACGGCATCCCCCTGGACAGATGTGGCCGAGAAAGCCACCATAGAAGAGAGTTTCTGGTCTCTTGATCCAGATTCAGAGTGGGGGACAAATCTGAGTAATCCCCATTCCACTGACTCAGCATGCACAATTGCAGCGGTCTGAGATGTAGGCGTGCAAAGGGAACTATGTCCATTGCTGCTACCATTAAGCGATCACCTCCATGCATTGAGCTACTGACGGGAGTTGAATGGAATGAAGGACACGGCATGCATTTAGAAGCTTTGTTAATCTGTCTTCTGTCAGATAAATCTTCATTTCTACAGAATCTATAAGAGTCCCCAAGAATGGAACTCTTGTGAGAGGAAAGAGAGAACTCTTCTTTTCGTTCACTTTCCATCCATGCGACCTTAGAAATGCCAGAACTAACTCTGTATGAGACTTGGCAGTTTGAAAGCTTGAAGCTTGTATCAGAATGTCGTCTAGGTACGGAGCTACCGAAATTCCTCGCGGTCTTAGTACCGCCAGAAGGGCACCCAGAACCTTTGTAAAGATTCTTGGAGCCGTAGCCAATCCGAATGGAAGGGCTACAAACTGGTAATGCCTGTTTAAGAAGGCAAACCTTAGATACCGGTAATGATCTTTGTGAATCGGTATGTGAAGGTAAGCATCCTTTAAAATCCACTGTGGTCATGTACTGACCCTCTTGGATCATGGGTAAGATTGTCCGAATAGTTTCCATTTTGAACGATGGAACTCTTAGGAATTTGTTTAGGATCTTTAAATCCAAGATTGGCCTGAAAATTCCCTCTTTTTTGGGAACCACAAACAGGTTTGAGTAAAAACCCTTGTCCTTGTTCCGACCGCGGAACCGGATGGATCACTCCCATTAATAATAGATCTTGTACACAGCGTAGAAACGCGTCCTTCTTTATTTGGTTTGTTGACAACCTTGACAGATGAAATCTCCCTCTTGGGGGAGAGAATTTGAAGTCTAGAAGGTATCCCTGAGATATGATCTCTAGCGCCCAGGGATCCTGGACATCTCTTGCCCAAGCCTGGGCGAAGAGAGAGAGTCTGCCCCCCACTAGATCCGGTCCCGGATCGGGGGCCCTCGGTTCATGCTGTCTTTGGGGCAGCAGCAGGTTTACTGGCCTGCTTGCCCTTGTTCCAGGACTGGTTAGGCTTCCAGCCTTGTCTGTAACGAGCAACAGCTCCTCCCTGTTTTGGTGCAGTGGAAGTTGGCGCTGCTCCTGCTTTGAAATTCCGAAAGGGACGAAAATTAGGACTGTCTAGCCTTAGCTTTGGCTTTGTCTTGAGGTAGAGCGTGGCCCTTACCTCCTGTAATGTCAGCAATAATTTCTTTCAAACCGGGCCCCAAATAAAGTTTGCCCCTTGAAAGGTATATTAAGTAATTTGGACTTAGAAGTTACATCAGCCGACCAGGATTTTAGCCACAGCGCCCTGCGTGCCTGAATGGCGAATCCTGAATTCTTAGCCGTAAGTTTGGTTAAATGTACTACGGCCTCCGAAATGAATGAATTAGCTAGTTTAAGGACTCTAAGCCTGTCCGTAATGTCGTCCAGCGTAGCTGAACTGAGGTTCTCTTCCAGAGACTCAATCCAAAATGCTGCCGCAGCCGTGATCGGCGCGATGCATGCAAGGGGTTGTAATATAAAACCTTGTTGAACAAACATTTTCTTAAGGTAACCCTCTAATTTTTTATCCATAGGATCTGAAAAAGCACAGCTATCCTCCACCGGGATAGTGGTACGCTTAGCTAAAGTAGAAACTGCGCCCTCCACCTTAGGGACCGTTTGCCATAAGTCCCGTGTGGTGGCGTCTATTGGAAACATCTTTCTAAATATTGGAGGGGGTGAGAACGGCACACCGGGTCTATCCCACTCCTTAGTAACAATTTCAGTTAATCTCTTAGGTATAGGAAAAGCGTCAGTACTCGCCGGTACCGCAAAGTATTTATCCAACCTACACATTTTCTCTGGTATTGCAACAGTGTTACAATCGTTGAGAGCTGCTAAGACCTCCCCTAGTAATACACGGAGGTTTTCCAATTTAATTTAAAATTTGAAATATCTGAATCCAATCTGTTTGGATCAGAACCGTCACCTACAGAATGAAGCTCTCCGTCCTCATGCTCTGCAAGCTGTGACGCAGTATCAGACATGGCCCCTAGAATTATCAGCGCACTCTGTTCTCACCCAGAGTGATCACGCTTGCCTCTTAGTTCTGGTAATTTAGCCAAAACTTCAGTCATAACAGTAGCCATATCTTGTAATGTTATCTGTAATGGCTGCCCAGATGTACTAGGCGCCATAATATCACGCACCTCCCGGGCGGGAGATGCAGGTACTGACACGTGAGGCGAGTTAGTCGGCATAACTCTCCCCTCGCTGTTTGGTGAAATTTGTTCAATTTGTACAGATTGGCTTTTATTTAAAGTAGCATCAATACAGTTAGTACATAAATTTCTATTGGGCTCCACCTTGGCATTGGAACAAATGACACAGGTATCTTCCTCTGAATCAGACATGTTTAACACACTAGCAATAAACATGCAACTCGGTTACAATTTTATTTAATAAAAACGTACTGTGCCTCAAGAAGCACTAAACGATTAAATGACAGTTGAAATAATGAACTGAAAAACAGTTATAGCATCACTCTTAACAAACAACACAACTTTTTAGCAAAGGTTTGTTCCCATTAGTAAAATAACACTAATTAAATTTTAAACATAAAAATTACCAGAGCAACGTTTTAAATCACAGTCACTATATAAGTCTCACAGCTCTGCTGAGAGAATCTACCTCCCTTCAAGAAGTTTGAAGACCCCTGAGTTCTGTTAGAGATGAACCGGATCATGCAGAAAAACTGACTGGAAATTTTTGATGCGTAGCAAAGAGCGCCAAAAACGGCCCCTCCCTCTCACCACACAGCAGTGAGAGAGAAACGAAACTGTCATAATTAACACAAGCAAACTGCCAAGTGGAAAAATAATGCCCAAATATTTATTCACTCAGTACCTCATTAATGCAAACGATTCTACATTCCAGCAAAAAACGTTTTAACATGAAAAATACCTAATAAAAGGTTTAATGTACTTTTACAGAGTAATTCCGGTGTAATACCATCCCCAGAATACTAAAGTGTAAAGCATACATACATGTTCATTATAACGGTATATGGCAGGATTTTTTCATCAATTCCATTCAGAAAATAAAAACTGCTACATACCTCAATGCAGATTCAACTGCCCGCTGTCCCTGATCTGAAGTTTTTACCTCCCTCAGATGGCCGAGAAACAGCAATATGATCTTAACTACTCCGGTTAAAATCATAAGAAAAACTCTGGTAGATTCTTCTTCAAACTCTGCCAGAGAGGTAATAACACGCTCCGGTGCTATTGTAAAATAACAAACTTTTGATTGAAGTTCTAAAAACTAAGTATAATCACCATAGTCCTCTCACACCTCCTATCTAGTCTTTGGGTGCAAGAGAATGACTGGAGGTGACGTAGAGGGGAGGAGCTATGTAGCAACTCTGCTGGGTGAATCCTCTTGCACTTCCTGTAGGGGAGCAGATAATATCCCAGAAGTAATGATGACCCGTGGACTGATCACACATAACAGAAGAAAACTGATGACAATGACCCTGCAACATAAACATCAATCTCCAAGATTTTAACCATTAAACCTATGGCTTTTATTAGTGCATAGTCTTCAGTGGAACTGAATGTCATACAAGCCAGTTAATTAATTCTACTTCATTACAAAGATTGCTGGAGACACTGCAGCCATTCAAGCTGAAATAAACAAGAGTAATTATGGAATGTTAGCCTTCTGGATTTGTGTTTTCCTTTAAAAAAAAAAAAAAATTGAGTGTTTCAACAACAGCATTTTTTTTCCTATGCAGACTCAAGTACACATCTACAAAGTAGAATAATTTGAGTGCTTGAAGAAATTCCTTCTGGCACATCCAGTAATATTAAAAAATATGGCGCAATTACGGTGGTCAATATTACCATTTTTAACTTTCTACATTCTGTCCCAATTTGTATAAATAATGGTCTCATTCTTCTCTATAAATGTAATGAAATATAATTATAGGGATTACTTGCCCTGCTTAGCTTCTTTTGCAGTCCGCTATGAACTGTGCACTCTGCCATTTTGAAAATGTACTCCCGAGTCAATGTAACCAAGTCCTTGGCGTTTGGGGACCTACTAATAATTTATTACACTTAAACTTTGGAAATAGTTTTATTAGGAATGGCAGAATCCCATTAAAGTGCTTATGAAAATCACACAGACATTTCATGGCTCATAACAAAAAAAGTACAATTTACAACGGTCAAACATAATCGGTAGATGCTCTACCTCAGCTTGTTTACTGCCAGAAACACCTAAATTTGAGTTTCAGACACATGTGGCAAATAAGCTGTTTAGAGCATCTACCTCCCAGCAACTTAAACTGGTAGCCAAAACCTTTACATTTTTGATATCTACATCTTCATTAGACATATTGGGAAACAAATTATATTATTTTAAACACTACATTTGACACACAAAATTAACACACAAGTAGAAAAAGTTTTATCATTTTTTTTTGTTTTTGTTTTTTTTAAAAATTACTTATACAAAGCTCAAAAAAAATGTTAAAATGATTCTCAACAGACTTTGCTGTAAACAAAATATTAGCTGATTAGCTCAAAATAAAATTGGCAATTTTACCAAGAACTCAAAATATGCTAAATGTAATAAAAATATATATATATATTTCTAAAGAAAGGGGAAGTTTCATGGCAATTGTCGGGAAAGCTTAGAGCTATAAGAGGATGATCTTGCCTGTACGGTCAACACAGATGCAGCGGTAGGCTAACCCGTTTATAATTCAGCCCATCATGGAGGTAAACACAAGTGGCATTCTAGAGCACAATATGCTGTTTCTATCAACTACAATATAATATTTGTACTACGTTTTTAAAGGTAAATAGATTCGGATGATTCTTTCAGTTAAAGGGACAGGAAACCCCAAAATTTGCTTTTATAATTTGGATAGAACATACAATTTTAAACAATTTTCCAATTTACTTCCATTATCAAATTTGCTTTGTTCTCTTGTTATCCTGTGTTGAAGGAACAGCATTGCACTACTGGCAGCAAGATGAACACATCTATTTAGCCAATCACAAGAGACAAAAATGTGTGCAGGCACCAATTAGCAGCAGCTCCCACTAGTGTAGGATGTGTGTGTATTCTTTTTCAACAAGGGATACCAAGAACAAAGCACATTTAAAAATAAAAGTGAATTTAAAAGTGTCTTAAAATTACATGCTCTGTCAGTCTGCAAGTTTAATTTTGTATTTTCTAACCCTTTAAAGGGACTGGAAATGTAAAATTATTATCTACATTTTGTGATTAATTTTCCTTTAAATATTTCAACAATCTTTTAAAAAAAAGTAATAAGCATAAGATATTAGAATTCATTTTTATTATTAGTCAAGTAGGGTTTTGAACCCCCCCCAAGTTGCTGTGGTGCGCCAGTGCTATGTCAATGTCAATGAAATGCACATACCCTGCCTCTTGCACATGCGTAGGACTTAGTCTGCAGCCATTGCTTACCATTGCCCTGTTGGTTGCAATGTAAATATTGAGCATGTGCAAGAGAGGCAGCTCGCCCGCTATATAAATTACATTGGCAAGGACAGTTCCTCTTTGATTGGAGCTGTTAAGCAGATAAAACAATGCAGGTTTGGGGGACTAATATTAAGAGGTAAATTTAAAATCAAATAAAGCTATTCTGCTTACGATTTAAGATAGACTAACTATTTAAAGGAAACTCAATGAAGATATATTTTGCATGTACAGTCCCTTTAATCTCCGAGGTTGGCACCTTTTACACTGATTTAAAAAGTATACGAAGAAGCAAAAATAGGAAAGGGCCTGTCTGATGCATAAGCACCAATCCGCTTCTCCACGTGCAACAAGATGCCCTGGATTGTGTAAAATGTGCTGTTCTCAGGAATGAATTCCGCTACATTTACATGGGAACCTTGCTGTAAATATCAAGCTGTAGCTAATAGACACCACCATAATGTATGCTGGAATGTCCATTAAAAATTTCGACAACCTCCTAAAAAAAAAAAAAAAGGATCCTGAACTCTTCGTAATCTTCTCTAAAGACTGTTTTCTTCAAGACGCTTCCCCCTTGATTGTATATCACTATATAATGTATCTCATTCTCCCTCTAACCGTGGGAAATTTATATGTATATCTCATAGACGTACATCTGTATCGTAGACAATAAAGCAGTAATGTGATAATAAATAGGGTGATCCTCTAAAATCACAGACAAACCACAAACGGTTTAGGCAAAAAAAAAAAAGAAGGAATGCAGCATTTACCTTAGTGGAGTTTAAAAACAGCTCCAATAAATAGTTTATAGCCGCATCATCGAAAAGAAAAATAAATAAATAAGCACAGCATTATGGGTAACGCTACTTCGCTAGACAAACGCAGTTTACATCATTTTCTTTGTACATCTTTGCCCTCCATGTAAGCAATTTATACAAAGCCTTTATAATCAATTCAAAGCCACAAATAATATTTTGGGTAGTTAAACCGACACAAGAACTGTAGATCTGATTAATTGCATGGGCATCTTTTGCTCACTTGAACAAAATACAGTATTGTAGGGGCTTGGCAAAATGTTAACCCTTTCCATTTAGTAGATTGTTTGATAGTGTAAGAGGAAAGGATGTGCTGCTCTCTATATATTTATATATTAGTATTCAGAACTACTATACATGTCAGCGTAATTCAACCTTTTAAACATAAGCGTTTTTTTAGCTTTCAGATTAAGAGGCTACTTGGGTATCTAATGTTTTTTTGTTTTGTTTTTTTTTGCGTGTAATTAGCATTTTCTACTAAGGCCACAATTTCCTAAAAGCTAATCTCAAGGTATGCTACAATATTGGTTTACATTTTTAGTGTTAACATTTTTTTTCCCCATCTCTCTATTTCTACCTCTTGGGAATTAACGAAGGTAACTGTTTCCCAAAAATGTTCACTTCTGATACAAAAAAGCCCCCCCAAAAAACTAAAAAAAAGACAAACGTGTACAGGTTGCTGCTTCAAACAATGCAAATAGGGACACTTGCCTTCATTTGTAATCTTGTTCTCTAGATGTGGCTTTTCCCATAAGGTTGGCAAGGTGAATGTTGCTATAACACAACTGCACCCACATCCTGACTTAACACAAGAATGTAACTTTTAGCACAGAAGCTATGTTTAATAGTGGCACATGCTCACCTTGTACTAGAATGAGCCACAGCTGTCACAAGTGCTGATGTGGTAAACTTAGTAGCGCAGGTTGTACTGACCTTTTTCTATGGTAAAAGGACATAACATTTCAAAACATCTGACATTAGCCAAATCTCTGCAACTCAATCACCCTATGAATGTATTCAGTGAATCTTTAAAGGGACACTGAACCCAAATTTTATCTTTCATGATTTAGATACAGCATTCAATTTTAAGCAATTTTCTAATTTACTCCTAATATCAATTTTTCTTCATTCTCTTGAAAAGCAAGAAGCCGGTCCATTTTTGGTTCACAACCTCGGTTGTCTCTGCTGATTGGTGGATAAATGCTGTCCAGGGTCTGAACCAAAAATTGTCAGGCTCCTTAGCTTAGATGCCTTCTTTTTCAAATAAAGATAGCAAGAGAACAAAGAAAAAATTGATAATAGGAGTAAATTAGAAAGTTGCTTAAAAGTGCATGCTGTAACTGAATCATGAAAGAAAAAAACAGAATTTATGTTTACCTGATAAATTTACTTTCTCCAACGGGTGTGTCCGGTCCACGGCGTCATCCTTACTTGTGGGATATTCTCTTCCCCAACAGGAAATGGCAAAGAGCCCAGCAAAGCTGGGTCACATGATCCCTCCTAGGCTCCGCCTACCCCAGTCATTCGACCGACGTTAAGGAGGAATATTTGCATAGGAGAAACCATATGGTACCGTGGTGACTGTAGTTAAAGAAAATAAAATTATCAGACCTGATTAAAAAAACCAGGGCGGGCCGTGGACCGGACACACCGTTGGAGAAAGTAATTTATCAGGTAAACATAAATTCTGTTTTCTCCAACATAGGTGTGTCCGGTCCACGGCGTCATCCTTACTTGTGGGAACCAATACCAAAGCTTTAGGACACGGATGAAGGGAGGGAGCAAATCAGGTCACCTAAATGGAAGGCACCACGGTTTGCAAAACCTTTCTCCCCACAAATAGCCCTCAGAAGAAGCAAAAATATCAAACTTGTAAAATTTGGTAAAAGTGTGCAGTGAAGACCAAGTCGCTGCCCCTACATATCTGATCACCAGAAGCCTCGTTCTTGAAGGCCCATGTGGAAGCCACAGCCCTAGTGGAATGAGCTTGTGATTCTTTCGGGAGGCTGCCGTCCGGCAGTCTCGTAAGCCAATCTGATGATGCTTTTAATCCAAAAAGAGAGAGAGGTAGAAGTTGCTTTTGACCTCTCCTTTTACCGGAATAAACAACAAACAAGGAAGATGTTTGTCTAAAATCCTTTGTAGCTTCTAAATAGAATTTTAGAGCGCGAACCAACATCCAAATTGTGCAACAAACGTTCCTTCTTTGAAACTGGTTTCGGACACAGAGAAGGTACGATAATCTCCTGGTTAATGTTTTTGTTAGAAACAACTTTGGAAGAAAACCAGGTTTAGTACGTAAAACCACCTTATCTGCAGGGAACACCAGATAGGAGGAGAACACTGCAGAGCAGATAATCTGAAACTCTTCTAGCAGAAGAAATTGCAACTAAAAACAAAACTTTCCAAGATAATAACTTAATATCAACGGAATGTAAGGGTTCAAACGGAACCCCCTGAAGAACTGAAAGAACTAAATTGAGACTCCAAGGAGGAGTCAAAGGTTTGTAAACAGGCTTAATTCTAACCAGAGCCTGAACAAAGGCTTGAACATTCTGGCACAGCTGCCAGCCTTTTTGTGAAGTAACACAGGACAAGGCAGAAATCTGTCCCTTCAGGGAACTTGCAGATAATCTTTTTCCAATCCTTCTTGAAGGAAGGATAGAATCTTAGGATCTTAACCTTGTCCCAAGGGAATCCTTTAGATTCACACCAACAGATATATTTTTTCCAAATTTTATGGTAAATCTTTCTAGTTACAGGCTTTTCTGGCACTGAACAAGAGTATCGATAACAGAATCTGAGAACCCTCGCTTCGATAAGATCAAGCGTTCAATCTCCAAGCAGTCAGCTGGAGTGAAACCAGGTTCGGATGTTCGAACGGACCGCTGAACAAGAAGGTCTCGTCTACAAAGGTAGCTTCCAAGGTGGAGCCGATGACATATTCACAGATCTGCATACCAAGTCCTGCGTGGCCACGCAGGAGCTATCAAGATCACCGACGCCCCTCTCCTGATTGATCCTGGCTACCAGCCTGGGGATGAGAGGAAACGGCGGGGGAACACATAAGCTAGTTTGAAGGTCCCAAGGTGCTACTAGTGCATCCACTAGAGCCGCCTTGGGATCCCTGGATCTGGACCCGTAGCAAGGAACTTTGAAGTTCTGACGAGAGGCCATCAGATCCATGTCTGGAATGCCCCACAGCTGAGTGACTTGGGCAAAGATTTCCGGATGGAGTTCCCACTCCCCCGGATGCAATGTCTGACGACTCAGAAAATCCGCTTCCCAATTTTCCACTCCTGGGGATGTGGATAGCGGACAGGTGGCAGGAGTGAGACTCCGCCCATAGAATGATTTGGTCACTTCCCATCGCTAGGGAACTCCTTGTTCCCCCCTGATGGTTGATGTACGCAACAGTTGTCATGTTGTCTGATTGAAACCGTATGAACTTGGCCCTCGCTAGCTGAGGCCAAGCCTTGAGAGCATTGAATATCGCTCTCAGTTCCAGAATATTTATCGGTAGAAGAGATTCTTCCCGAGACCAAAGACCCTGAGCTTTCAGGGATCCCCAGACCGCGCCCCAGCCCATCAGACTGGCGTCGGTCGTGACAATGACCCACTCTGGTCTGCGGAATGTCATCCCTTGTGACAGGTTGTCCAGGGGACAGCCACCAACGGAGTGAGTCTCTGGTCCTCTGATTTACTTGTATCTTCGGAGACAAGTCTGTATAATCCCATTCCACTGACTGAGCATGCACAGTTGTAATGGTCTTAGATGAATGCGCGCAAAAGGAACTATGTCCATTGCCGCTACCATCAACCCGATCACTTCCATGCACTGAGCTATGGAAGGAAGAGGAACGGAATGAAGTATCCGACAAGAGTCTAGAAGCTTTGTTTTTCTGGCCTCTGTCAGAAATATCCTCATTTCTAGGAGTCTATTATTGTTCCCAAGAAGGGAACCCTTGTTGACAGGAGATAGAGAACTCTTTTCCACGTTCACTTTCCATCCCGTGAGATCTGAGAAAGGCCAGGACTATGTCGTGTGAGCTTTGCTTGAGGAAGGGACGACGCTTGAATCAGAATGTCGTCCAAATAGGTACTACAGCAATGCCCCTTGGTCTTAGCACAGCTAGAAGGGACCCTAGTACCTTTGTTGAAAATCTCTTGGAGCAGTTGGCTAAATCCGAAAGGAAGCGCCACGAATCTGGTATATCGCTTGGTCCAGGAATGCGAACCTTAGGAACCGATGATGTTCCATTGTGGATAGGTATATGTAGATACCGCATCCTTAAATCCACCCGTGGTTCATGAATTGACCTTCCAGGATGGAAGGAAGAATAGTTTCGAATGGTTCCATCTTGAACGATGGAACCTTGAGGAAAACTTGTTTAAAGATCCTTGAGATCTAAGAATTGGTCCTGAACGTTTCCCTCTTTTTTGGGAACTATGAAACAGATTGGAGTAGAACCCCATCCCCTTGTTCTCTTAATGGAACAGGATGAATCACTCCATTTTTTAACAGGCATCTACACAATGTAAGAATGCCTGTCCTTTTTATGTGGTCCTGAAGACAACTGAGACCTGTGGTGGAACCTCTCCCCTTGGGGGGGAAGCCCCTTGAATTCCAGAAGATAACCTTGGAGACTATTTCTAGCGCCCAAGGATCCAGAACATCTCTTGCCCCAAGCCTGAGCGAAGAGAGAGAGTCTGCCCCCCACCAGATCCGGTCCCGGATCGGGGGCCAACATTTCATGCTGTCTTGGTAGCAGTGGCAGGTTTCTTGGCCTGCTTTCCCTTGTTCCAGCCTTGCATTGGTCTCCAAGGCTGGCTTGGCTTGAGAAGTATTACCCTCTTGCTTAGAGGACGTAGCACTTTGGGCTGGTCCGTTTCTACGAAAGGGACGAAAATTAGGTTTATTTTTTTGCCTTGAAAGGCCGATCCTGAGGAAGGGCGTGGCCCTTACCCCCAGTGATATCAGAGATAATCTCTTTCAAGTCAGGGCCAAACAGCGTTTTCCCCTTGAAAGGAATGTTAAGTAGCTTGTTCTTGGAAGACGCATCAGCCGACCAAGATTTCAACCAAAGCGCTCTGCGCGCCACAATAGCAAACCCCAGAATTCCTTAGCCGCTAACCTAGCCAATTGCAAAGTGGCGTCTAGGGTAAAAGAATTAGCCAATTTGAGAGGCATTGATTCTGTCCGATAATCTCCTCATAAGGAGGAGAATCACTATCGACCCGCTCTTTATCAGCTCATCGAAACCAGAAACATGCGGCTTGTAGCGACAGGGACAACGCATGAAATTGGTTTGTAGAAGGTAACCCTGCTGAACAAACATCTTTTTTAAGCAAACCTTCTAATTTTTTATCCTAGATCTTTGAAAGCACAACTATCCTCTATGGGTATAGTGGTGCGTTTGTTTAAAGTGGAAACCGCTTCCCCTCGACCTTGGGACGTGTCTGCCATAAGTCACTTTCGTGGGGTCGCCATAGGAAAACAATTTTTTAAATATGGGGGGAGGGGTAGCGAAAGGAATACCGGCGCCTTTCCCATTCTTTATTAACAATGTCCGCCACCCGCTTAGGTATAGGCAAAAGCTTCTGGGAGCCCGGCACGCACCTCTAGGACTTGTCCATTTTACATAGTTTCTCTGGGATGACCAACTTGTCACAAATCATCCAGAGTGGATAATACCTCCTTAAGCAGAATGCGGAGATGTTCCAACTTAAATTTAAATGTAATCACATCAGGTTCAGGCATGTTGAGAAATGTTCCTGAATCAGTAGATTTCTCCCTCAGACAAAGACCTCCGCTGGCCCCATCAGACTGGGGTTAGGGGGCCCTTCAGAAACATTATTATCAGCGGTCGTCATGCTCTTCAGTATCTAAAACAGAGCAGTCGCGCTTACGCTGATAAGTGTTCATTTTGGCTACAACTGGTTTTTGACAGAATTATCCATTACAGCCGTTAAGTTGTTGCATAGTAAGGAGCTATTGGCGCGCTAGATGTACTAGGGACCTCCTGAGGTGCAAGAGCTCGTGTAGACGAAGGAGGGACTGATGCAGTAACCATGCTTACTCCCCTCACTTGAGGGAATCATCTTGGGCATCATTGTCATTGTCACATAAATCACATTATTTAAATGAATAAGGAATTCTGGCTTCCCCACATTCAGAACACAGTCTATCTGGTAGTTCAGACATGTTAAACAGGCATAAACTTGATAACAAAGTACAAAAAAACGTTTTAAAAATAAAACCGTTACTGTCACTTTAAATTTTAAACTGAACCCACTTTAATTACTGCAATTGCGAAAAAAAACATGAAGGAATTGTTCAAAAATTCACCAAATTTTCCACCTACAGTAGTCTTAAAGCCTTAAAAGTAATTGCACACCAAATTTGGAAGCTTTAAACCCTTAAAATAAAGGAACCGGAGCCGTTTTGACTTTAACCCCTTTACAGGTCCCTGGTATCTTGCTTTGCTGAGACCCAACCAAGCCCAAAGGGGTATACGATACCAAATGACGCCTTCAGAAAGTCTTTTCTAAGTATCAGAGCTCCTCTCACATGCGACTGCATGCCATGCCTCTCAAAAAACAAGTTGCGCAACACCCGCGCGAAAATGAGGCTCTGCTATGCTTTGGGAAAGCCCCTAAAGAATAAGGTGTCCTAAAACAGTGCCTGCCGATATTATTATATCAAAATACCCAAATAAAATGATTCCTCAAGGCTAAATATGTGTTAATAATGAATCGATTTAGCCCAGAAAAAGTCTACAGTAGCTTAATAAGGCCCTTGTGAAGCCCTTATTTACGATCGTAATAAACATGGCTTACCGGATCCCATAGGAAAATGACAGCTTCCAGCATTACATCGTCATTGTTAGAATGTGTCATACCTCAAGCAGCAAGAGACTGCTCACTGTTCCCCCAACTGGAAGTTAATTGCTCTCCAACAGTCCTGTGTGGGAACAGCCATGGATTTTAGTGACGGTTGCAAAAAATCATTTTCCTCATACAAACCAGAAATCTTCATCTCTTTTCTGTTTCTGAGTAAATAGTACATACCAGCACTATTTCAAAGATAACAAACTCTTGATTGAATAATAAAACTACAGTTAAACACTAAAAAAACTCTAAGCCATCTCCGTGGAGAGTTGCCTGTACAACGGCAAAGAGACATGACTGGGGTAGGGCGGGAGCCTAGGAGGGATCATGTGACCAGCTTTGCTGGGCTCTTTGCCATTTCCTGTTGGGGAAGAGAATATCCCACAAGTAAGGATGACGCCGTGGACCGGACACACCTATGTTGGAGAAATTGGGTTTAGTGTCCCTTTAATCTCACCTCTGCTCTGATTTGTGCCAGGAGAACGAAAAAGCTCCACATAAAATATTAAGCCTTACGATTCAGGTTTTAATATATACAAAGGACCATTTTGTTGCAGCCATTATGCATGGGCCAAAAATATGTAGAAAATGACAGCGTTTTACCTTCTTTTCATGACGGTGATCAGCTATGGAAATATAATTGCTTACCAACCTGAAATAGCTGACAAATCTCAATTTTGCACCCAAGGCCTATTAGATTTTATCGTCAGAAATAGCATCCACCATAATTTTCTACCTAAAATAGCAAGGAACCCTTCTCCTTCATTGCACATGTCAATGACACAACTAAAATTATATTATATGAATTATTTAGACAAAAAAAAAAAGCATGGGGCACTGTCCTATGAAGGTCCAAAGATAGCCAACAGCACAAACCCTGGTATGTTTACAGACAATAGAGGAAAAAAAACCTTTATGTTTATCAGCATCTAAGCTTATCATCAAAGAATATGGTGTGTATATGTTTAAAAAATGGTGTGTGTGTGTGTATGTATATATATAAATATAAAATGAGGGTCCACAAATCAGTTTAAAACTTAGGAGCCAGAGACAGTGACATTTGTATATAGATGTATGGGTTAACCCCAAGATTTTAGGAGCCAGGGATATAGTATATATTATATATATATATATAATACACACATACATACACATACACATACATTATATACTATATACACACATACATACACATACACATACATATATATAGATGTAATCTCCACACCATAATTTTAATGAAAATATACACACACACCACATACATTATAGCGTCACCTGTACTATTTACACAGGTACAACATGTACTCCCTCTTATTATGCGTACAAGCTGTAACTGCATATATAATTATGTGACAATCAGGTAGTTATGTACATAAAGGAAAGCTTTACCCGGCTCCACTAGTACAATATGTACAAATGATCATTAGCAAAAGTCCACGCCAATTTTGCCCTCCTTTAATCTATGCAGTTATTCTTTGCTATACTATGCAGTTATTCTTTTGCTATACTAAGCACTGCTTTTAACATGGCCTGACCACCATGCAGTTAAGTGGGGTTTTCTAATGCTTGTTGTCCGGTCCCAGAAAGAAGCAGCTGTGTAAAAGTGACAAATACACATTGCAATGACATCTCTATAGCTAAATCTACATAAAGATGATTTGTTGGCATAATGGTGAGAAACCAAACTACAATAGAATTATTTTTGGAATTCCCTAATACATTTTTCAGTTAGTGTTCTTTGCACCTAAATCATAGGATAACTGCTGTTGGCTAACTTTGAACCTGCAGAGGTCCGGTTTTGGAGAACAAAATACAGCGAAAAAACTTACAAATAAAAATATGCAAATAAACAATACTGTAAACAGCCGCTCTTCACATTTTATGGAGCCATCTGCAACGTCTGATTCTGCTTCCTTTGAGGAACGTGGGTCCATTGCTGAATGCATTATGTTAACATAAACATCATCCATGTTTGGCATGACAAATATTTTCTAGGAAAAACAAAATAAACAATTATTACATGAAAAGCTTTCCTTTTCAAACATTTGCTTTTAAAGGAATACGAGATCTAAAATGATTCCGATAGCGCATGCAATTTTAAACAACTTTCTAATTTACTTATATTATCAATTTCTCTATTCTCTTGGTATAGTTTGTTGAAAAGCAGGGACGTATGCTTAGGAACTGGGTGCTCCGTCGAGATTGCTGCCTCAATGTGTGCATGCCCACAACTATGTAATCGCACTCCACATATGTTTGAAAAGAATGTGTGGAATGTGCTTACGTCATTAGAAACGTGCACACTCGATGAGGGAGGACTAAATTACTAGTATTTTTTATTAAAGTGGCCATATAGATGTACGCCTGCACAGTTAAACATGGTGTTACTAAATATCTACGGCAATGTTCCCTCTAATGAACGCGGCAGCGTGCCCGCACAGTAATTTGTGAGGCCCCACGCACATTTTAATTAAGGTTGCGCCTCACAAGGAGCATTTACAAATCAGAGCGCCAAAAAGCAGTACTGTTTGAAGAGGCAAATGAGGATGCACATGTGGCTCATACTGGAGGTGGAAGGAGCATCTCAACGGTAAGTTTGGCGACTTTATTTTCAACTACCCACTCGTTACAAACTATAGAAGCAGACTGCTAACTGCACTGATCACTGATTGAAGCAACGCCAAGGAGGAAACCACTGTGATCAATGCAGTTAGCAGGCTGTGTGGAATGGTCTGCTTCTATAGTTTGTAACGATTTATGGGAGGACTGGGCACCATCCGTAAATGAATCAGGGCTGACACAGCTCTCTTTATCCAGGGTCAGATTGGTCAGATACCAGTAGACAGCAGTAGTAGCTGTAAGGGGAGCGACCCTGCTTGAGAGTCTGCATTAAGAAATGAGGGAGCTGGAGGCTACGCAACGCCTGAAAAAAGTAAGTTACCAGCCCTGTTACGGTGGGGGGGCTGGCAGCGAGCAATAGGGAGGGAGCAACCACCACCTGTTTTGAGCGCATAGTGCTAACAACGCTTCACTCAACTCAAATAGCACCGCAGTGAGGGGGTGGGATGAGGGGTCTAGAACCTAAAAACTGCTCCAGTGTGACAAGGAGGGAGCAAGCTAGAGGTACTGATCCCATGCCAGATCCTATGACAAGGAGGGAGCAAGCTAGAGTACTGATCCCATGCCAGATCCTATGACAAGGAGGGAGCAAGCTAGAGGTACTGATCCCATGCCAGATCCTATGACAAGGAGGGAGCAAGCTAGAGGTACTGATCCCATGCCAGATACAATGACAAGGAGGGAGCAAGCTAGAGGTACTGATCCCATGCCAGATCCTATGACAAGGAGGGAGCAAGCTAGAGGTACTGGTCCCATGCCAGATACAATGACAAGGAGGGAGGCAAGCTAGAGGTACTGATCCCATGCCAGATCCTATGACAAGGAGTGAGCAAGCTAGAGGTACTGATCCCATGCCAGATCCTATGACAAGGAGGGAGCAAGCTAGAGGTACTGATCCCATGCCAGATCCTATGACAAGGAGGGAGCAAGCTAGAGGTACTGATCCCATGCCAGATCCTTATGACAAGGAGGGAGCAAGCTAGAGGTACTGATCCATGCCAGATCCTATGACAAGAGTGAGCAAGCTAGAGGTACTGATCCCATGCCAGATCCTATGACAAGGAGGGAGCAAGCTAGAGGTACTGAACCCATGCCAGATCCTATGACAAGGAGGGGAGCAAGCTAGAGGTACTGATCCCATGCCAGATCCTATGACAAGGAGGGAGCAAGCTAGAGGTACTGATCCCATGCCAGATCCTATGACAAGGAGGGAGCAAGCTAGAGGTACAGATCCCATGCCAGAATCCTATGACAAGGAGGGAGCAAGCTAGAGGTACTGGTCTCATGCAGATACAATGACAAGGAGGGGAGCAAGCTAGAGGTACTGATCCCATGCCAGATCTAAGACAAGGAGGGAGCAAGCTAGAGGTATGATCCCATGCAGATCCTATGACAAGGAGGGAGCAAGGCTAGAGGTACTGATCCCATGCCAGATCCTATGACAAGGAGGGAGCAAGCTAGAGGTACTGATCCCAAGCCAGATCCTATGACAAGGAGGGAGCAAGCTAGAGGTACTGATCCCATGCCAGATCTATGACAAGGAGGGAGCAAGCTAGAGGTACTGATCCCATGCCAGATCCTATGACAAGGAGGGGAGCAAGCTAGAGGTACTGATCCCATGCCAGATCCTATGACAAGGAGGGAGCAAGCTAGAGGTACTGGTCTCATGCCAGATACAATGACAAGGAGGGAGCAAGCTAGAGGTACTGATCCCATGCCAGATCCTATGACAAGGAGGGAGCAAGCTAGAGGTACTGATCCCATGCCAGATCCTATGACAAGGAGGGAGCAAGCTAGAGGTACTGATCCCATGCCAGATCCTATGACAAGGAGGGAGCAAGCTAGAGGTACTGATCCCATGCCAGATCCTATGACAAGGAGGGAGCAAGCTAGAGGTACTGATCCCATGCCAGATCCTATGACAAGGAGGGAGCAAGCTAGAGGTACTGATCCCATGCCAGATCCTATGACAAGGAGGGAGCAAGCTAGAGGTACTGATCCCATGCCAGATCCTATGACAAGGAGGGAGCAAGCTAGAGGTACTGATCCCATGCCAGATCCTATGACAAGGAGGGAGCAAGTTAGAGGTACTGATCCCATGCTAGATCCTATGACAAGGAGGGAGCAAGCTAGAGGTACTGATCCCATGCCAGATCCTATGGCTGCTCTACTACTTGTCACTTCCCACTACACTAAAGAAATGCAATACTTTTTGTTCATGCTCCTTTGTTTACATGGAACAAATAAGAGTTTGTAACCTTTTATCATTCTCCCAAACTGTATTTCTCATTATGCAGGTAAAACAGAATTTATGTTTACATGATAAATTACTTTCTCCAACTGAGCGGTGTGTCCGGTCCACGGCGTCATCCTTACTTGTGGGATATTCTCTTCCCCAACAGGAAATGGGCAAAGAGCCCAGCAAAGCTGGTCACATGATCCCTCTAGGCCTCCGCCTTCCCCAGTCATTCGACCGACGTAAGGAGGATTATGTGCATAGGAGAAATTCATATGATACAGTGGTGAGACCTGTAGTTAAGAGAAAATAAATTATCAGACCTGATTAAAAAACCAGGGCGGGCCGTGGACCGGACACACGGCCGTTGGAGTAAGTAATTTATCAGGTAAACATAAATTCTGTTTCTCCAACTTAGGTGTGTCCGTCCACGAGCGTCATCCTTACTTGTGGGTAACCAATACCAAAGCTTAGGACACGGGATGAAGGGAGGAGCAAATCAGGTCACCTAATGGACGGCACCATGGCTTGCAAAACCTTTCCTCCCAAAAATACCTCAGAAGAAGCAAAAGTATCAAATTTGTAAAAATTTAGTAAAAGTGTGCAGTGAAAGACCAAGTCGCTGCCTTACATATCTGATCAACAGAAGCCTCGTTTCTTGAAGGCCCATGTGGAAGCCACAGCCCTAGTGGGAATGAGCTGTGATTCTTTCAGGAGGCTGCCGCCGGGACAGTCTCGTAAGCCAATCTGATGATGCTTGTTAATCCAAAAAGAGAGAGAGGTAGAAGGTGCTTTTTGACCTCTCCTTTTACCAGAATAAACAACAAACAAGAAGATGTTTGTCTAAAATCCTTTGATAGCATCTAAATAGAATTTTAGAGCCACGAACTACATCCAAATTGTGCAACAAACGTTCCTTCTTTGAAACTGATTCGGACACAAAGAAGCACGACTATCGTCCTGGTAATGTTTTTGTTAGAAAACAACTTTCGGGAAGAAAACCAGGTTTAGGTACGCAAAACCACCTTATCTGCATGGAACAGCCAGATAAGGAGGAGAACACTGCAGAGCAGATAATTCTGAAACTCTTCTAGCAGAGAAATTGCAACCAAAAACAAAACTTTCCAAGATAATAACTTAATATCAACGGAATGTAAGGGTTCAAACGGAACCCCCTGAAGAACTGAAAGAACTAAATTGAGACTCCAAGGAGGAGTCAAAGGTTTGTAAACAGGCTTGATTCTAACCATAGCCTGAACAAAGGCTTGAACATCTGGCACAGCTGCCAGCTTTTTGTGAAGTAACACAGACAAGGCAGAAATCTGTCCCTTCAAAGAACTTGCAGATAATCCTTTCTCCAAACCTATCTTGAAGAAAGGATAGAATCTTAGGAATTTTTACCTTGTCCCAAGGGGAATCCTTTAGATTCACACCAACAGATATATTTTTTCCATATTTTGTGGTAGATTTTTCTAGTTACAGGCTTTCTGGCCTTAACAAGAGTATCAAGGACAGAATCTGAGAACCCTCGCTTTGATAAGATCAAGCGTTCAATCTCCAAGGCAGTCAGTTGGAGTCGAGACCAGATTCGGATGTTCGAACGGACCTTGAAACAAGAAGGTCTCGTCTCAAAGGTAGCTTCCATGGTGGGAGCCGATGACATATTCACCAGGTCTGCATACCAAGTCCTGCGTGGCCACGCAGGAGCTATCAAGATCACCGATGCCCTCTCCTGATTGATCCTGTCTACCAGCCTGGGGAGAGAGGGAAACGGCGGGGAATACATAAGCTAGTTTGAAGGTCCAAGGTGCTACTAGTGCATCTACTAGAGTCGCCTTGGGATCCCTGGATCTGGACCCGTAGCAAGGAACCTTGAAGTTCTGACGAGAGGCCATCAGATCCATGTCTGGAATGCCCCACAATTTGAGTAATTTGGGCAAAGATTTCCGGATCGGGAGTTCCCACTCCCCCGGATGAAATGTCTGACGACTCAGAAAATCCGCTTCCCAATTTTCCACTCCTTGGGGATGTGGATCGCAGACATAGGTGGCAGGAGTGATTGTCTCGACCGCCCATTGAATGATTTTGGGTCACTTCTTCCATCGCCAGGGATCTCCATTGTTCCCCCCTGATGGTTGATGTACGCAACAGTCGTCATGTTGTTCTGATTGAAACCGGTATGAACTTGGCCTTTGCTAGCTGAGGCCAAGCCTTGAGAGCATTGAATATCGCTCTCAGTTCCAGAATATTTATCGGGAGAAGAGATTCCTTCCCGAGACCAAAGACCCTGAGCTTTCAGGGGTCCCCAGACCGCGCACCCCAGCCCACCAGACTGGCGTCGGTCGTGACAATGACCCACTCTGGTCTGCGGAAGCTCATCCCCCTGTGACAGGTTGTCCAGGACAGCCACCAACGGAGGTGAATCTCTGGATCCTCATGATCTACTTGTATCGTCGGGAGACAAGTCTGTATAGTCCCCATTCCACTGAGCTGAGCATGCACAGTTGTAATGGTCTTAGATGAATTCGCGCAAAAGGAACTATGTCCATTGCCGCTACCATCAAACCTATTACTTCCATGCACTGCGCTATGGAAGGAAGAGGAACAGAATGAAGTATTTGACAAGAGTTTAGAAGTTTTGATTTTCTGGCCTCTGTCAGAAAAATCCTCATTTCTAAGGAGTCTATTATTGTTCCCAAGAAGGGAACCCTTGTTGACGGAGATAGAGAACTTTTTTCTACGTTCACTTTCCACCCGTGAGATCTGAGAAAGGCCAGGACAATGTCCGTGTGAGCCTTTGCTTGTGGAAGGGACGACGCTTGAATCAGTATGTCGTCCAAGTAAGGTACTACTGCAATGCCCCTTGGTCTTAGCACCGCTAGAAGGGACCCTAGTACCTTTGTGAAAATTCTTGGAGCAGTGGCTAATCCGAACGGGGAGTGCCACAAACTGGTAATGCTTGTCCAGAAATGCGAACCTTAGGAACCGATGATGTTCCTTGTGGATAGGAATATGTAGATACGCATCCTTTAAATCCACCGTGGTCATAAATTGACCTTCCTGGATGAAGGAAGAATTGTTCGAATGGTTTCCATTTTGAACGATGGAACCTTGAGAAACTTGTTTAGGATCTTGAGATCTAAGATTGGTCTGAATGTTCCCTCTTTTTTGGAACTACGAACAGATTGGAGTAGAACCCCATCCCTTGTTCTCCTAATGGAACAGGATGAATCACTCCCATTTTTAACAGGTCTTCTACACAATGTAAGAATGCCTGTTTTTTTATGTGGTCTGAAGACAATTGAGACCTGTGGAACCTCCCCCTTGGGGGAAGCCCCTTGAATTCCAGAAGATAACCTTGGGAGACTATTTCTAGCGCCCAAGGATCCAGAACATCTCTTGCCCAAGCCTGAGCGAAGAGAGAGAGTCTGCCCCCCATCAGATCCGGTCCCGGATCGGGGGCCAACATCTCATGCTGTCTTGGTAGCAGTGGCAGGCTTCTTGGCCTGCTTACCTTTGTTCCAGCCTTGCATTGGCCTCCAGGCTGGCTTGGCTTGAGAAGTATTACCCTCCTTGACTTAGAGGACACTAGCACTTGGGGCTGGTCCGTTTCTGCGAAAGGGGACGAAAATTAGGGTATATTTTTTGGCCTTGAAAGACCTATCCTGAGGAAGGGCGTGCCCTTGCCACCCTGTGATATCAGAAATAATCTCTTTCAAGGTCAGGGCCAAACAGCGGTTTTCCCCTTGAAAGGAATGTTAAGCAATTTGTTCTTGGAAGACGCATCCGCTGACCAAGATTTTAGGCCAAAAGCGCTCTCGGCGCCACAATTAGCAAACCCAGAATTTTTCGCCGCTAATCTAGCCAATTGCAAAGTGGCGTCTAGGATGAAAGAGTTAGCCAATTTGAGAGCATGAATTCTGTCCATAATCTCCTCATAAGAAGAATCTTTATTGAGCGCCTTTTCTAGTTCATCGAACCAGAAACACGCTGCTGTAGTGACAGGAACAATGCATGAAATTGGTTGTAGAAGGTTAACCTTGCTGAACAAACATCTTTTTAAGCAAACCCTCTAATTTTTTATCCATAGGATCTTTGAAAGCACAACTATCTTCTATGGGTATAGTGGTGCGTTTGTTTAGAGTAGAAACCGCCCCCTCGACCTTGGGGACTGTCTGCCATAAGTCCTTTCTGGGGTCGACCATAGGAAACAATTTCTTAAATATAGGGGGAGGGACGAAAGGTATGAGGGCCTTTCCCATTCTTTATTTACAATGTCCGCCACCCGCTTGGGTATAGGAAAAGCTTCGGGGGGCCCCGGGACCTCTAGGAACTTGTCCATTTTACATAATTTCTCTGGAATGACCAAATTCTCACAATCATCCAGAGTAGATAACACCTCCTTAAGCAGAGCGCGGAGATGTTCCAATTTAAATTTAAATGTAATCACAGCAGGTTCAGCTTGTTGAGAAATTTTCCCTGAATCTGAAATTTCTCCCTCAGACAAAACCTCCCTGGCCCCCTCAGACTGGTGTAGGGGGGCACTTCAGAACCAATATCATCCAGCGTCCTCATGCTCTACAGTATTTTCTAAAACAGAGCAGGTCCGCGCTTCTTTCGCTGATAAGTGGGCATTTTGGCTAAAATGTTTTTTGAAGTAGAATTATCCATTACAGCCGTTAATTGTTGCATAGTAAGGAGTTATTGGCGCACTAGATGTACTAGGGGCCTCCTGTGTGGGCAAGACTGGTGTAGACGAAGGAGGGGATGATTGCAGTACCATGCTTCTACTCCCCTCACTTGAGGAATCATCTTGGGCATCATTTCTCTATAATTTTTGTGTCACATAAAATCACAGCTATTTAAATGAGAAGGAACCTTGGGCTTCCCCACATACAGAACACAGTCTATCTGGTAGTTTCAGACATGTTTAAACAGCATAAACTTGATAACGAAGTACAAAAAAAACGTTTTAAAATAAAACCGTTACTGTCACTTTAAATTTTAAACTGAACAAACTTTATTACTGCAAATGTGAAAAAGTAGAAAGAATTGTTCAAAATTCACCAAAATTTCACCACAGTGTCTTAAAGACCTTAAAAGTATTGCACGACCAAATTGAAAGCTTTAACCCTTAAAATAACGGAACCGGAGCCGTTTTTTACTTATTTAAACCCCTTACAGTCACCTGGTATCTGCTTTGCTGAGACCCAACCAAGCCCAAAGGGGAATACGATACCAAATGACGCATTCAGAAAGTCTTTTCTATGTATCAGAGCTCCTCACAACATGCATTCTGCAATGTCATGCTTCCCAAAAACAAGGTGCGCAATAGAGGCGCGCGAAAATGAGGCTCTGCCTATGATTAGGGAAAGCCCCTAGAGAATAAGGTGTCCAATACAGTGCCTGCCGGTTATTTTTACATAATTCCCAAGAATAAAATAATTCCTCAAAGCTATGAAGTATAAAATATGCTTATAATATCAATCGTTTTAGCCCAGAAAATGTCTACAGTCTTAAAAGCCCTTGTGAAGCCCTTTTTTTTTTCATTATGTAATAAAAATGGCTTTAACCGGATCCCATAGGGAAAATGACCTGCTTCCTGCATTACATCGTCTTGTAGAAATGTTGTCATACCTCAAGCAGCAAAAGTCTGCTCACTGTTTCCTCCCCAACTGAAGTTAATTCCTCTCTACAGTCCTGTGTGGAATCAGACATCGATTTTAGGAACGGTTGCTAAAATCATTTTCCTCTTACAAACAGAAATCCTTCATCGTCTTATTCCTGTTTCCTGAGTAAATAGTAAACATACCAGCACTATTTTAAAATAACAAACTCTTGTATTGTATAATAAAAACTACAGGTTATAACACCAAAAACTCTAAGCCAATCTCCGTGGAGATGTTGCCTGTACAACGGCAAAGAGAATGTACTGGGGAAGGCGGAGCCTAGGAGGGATCATGTGATCCAGCTTTGCTGGGCTCTTTGCCATTTCCTGTTGGGGAAGAGAATATCCCACAAGTAAGGATGACGCCGTGGACCGGACACAACTATGTTGGAGAAAATAGAATTTCTGTGAGTTTTTTTTATTATTATTTTATTTATTTTTTATTTTGATCAAGTGATAAAACTGCAACACCCTCATTATTTTACATACTGTGCTTTGTACTTTTGGATACCCAGAATAGCTGGCACTTCTCAAGCAAACATGTTTATGAGCTGACAGAAGTAAATGCATAATAGCGATGACATCATTAAACATAAGTGGGTATACAGGGACACCAGCATTATATATCCAGCCCGGTTCATACCCAGACTCTAGAGAGAGACTAACATTCAATTTGTTAAAGCCCTGATTTATTGCTTTATCTTACTTTTGTCACCTGTAATGACACACTAGTGGTATAGATATGGAAACCTGCAAGGACACACTAGTAGTATAGATGTGGATTACCTGCAAGGACACACTAGTGGTATAGATGTGGATTACCTGCAAGGACACACTAGTGGTATAGATGTGGATTACCTGCAAGGACACACTAGTGGTATAGATGTGGATTACCTGCAAGGACACACTAGTGGTATAGATGTGGATTACCTGCAAGGACACACTAGTAGTATATATGTGGATTACCTGCAAGGACACACTAGTGGTATAGATGTGGATTACCTGCAAGGACACACTAGTAGTATAGATGTGGATTACCTGCAAGGACACACTAGTAGTATAGATGTGGAAACCTGCAAGGACACACTAGTGGTATAGATGTGGAAACTTGCAAGGACACACTAGTGGTATAGATATGGATTGCCTGCAAGGACACACTAGTAGTATAGATGTGGATTACCTGAAAGGACACACTAGTAGTATAGATGTGGATTACCTGCAAGGACACACTAGTAGTATAGATGTGGACTACCTGCAAGGACACACTAGTAGTATAGATGTGGATTACCTGCAAGGACACACTAGTGGTATAGATGTGGAAACCTGCAAGGACACACTAGTAGTATAGATGTGGATTACCTGCAAGGACACACTAGTAGTATAGATGTGGATTACCTGCAAGGACACACTAGTAGTATAGATGTGGGAAACCTGCAAGGAACACATAGTGGTATAGATGTAGAAACTTGCAAGGACACACTAGTGGTATAGATATGGATTACCTGCAAGGACACACTAGTAGTATAGATGTGGATTACCTGAAAGGACACACTAGTAGTATATATGTGGATTACCTGCAAGGACACACTAGTAGTATAGATGTGGACTACCTGCAAATACACACTGGTAGTATAGATGTGGACTACCTGCAAGGACACACTAGTAGTATAGATGTGGATTACCTGCAAGGACCACACTAGTAGTATAGATGTGGACTACCTGCATGGACACACTAGTAGATATAGATGTGGATTAACCTGCAAGGACACACTAGTAGTATAGATGTGGGAAACCTGCAAGGACACACTAGTAGTATAGATGTGGAAAACCTGCAAGGACACACTAGTAGTATAGATGTGGAAACCTGCAAGGACACACTAGTAGTATAGATGTGGAAATGGATTATAACTTTTCTATAGACACTATACTACTACTGATGCTTTCTGCCCAATTGTCAGGTCGTGTGAATTCTTCTTTGCTCAGAGTAGTAGCAGGTCCACACAGCTGTAAAATTAGAGGGAACATTGGTCTACAGGGATATTTTTGCTTCAATTATGGAAAGTTTTTCACAGCTTGTCTCCACCATTTTAAGTGCATATTAAAAACTTTTGTAAAAGTGGAGAGAGAGATATGCACAGCTGAGCAGTCAAAAACCTTCCGTAATTTAATAAAAAATGACCCTGTGGAAATGTCATAGAAGCATGCTTAAATGTGCAGGTGCGCATCTGCATGGCCACTTTAATAAATGCGAGTAGTAATTTAGCCCCCTCATCGAGATTTGCTACCTCAATGTGCGCATGCTTCCAATTACATAATCACATTCCACACATTCTTTTCAAACATACTGACTTATCTAAAGCTTATTATTTTAAGACTTTTTTTTTTTTTTTTTAAACTCTTGATTATGTTTCGTTCATTTTGAGTGGATATCTATATTGTAAGTTCCCACGGGAATAAGGCCCTCAATTCCCCCTGTATTTGTCTGTACAATTTTGTCTTTTATTGTATTGTTTCTCAGTTGTACTTTTATCCTTGTACCCATGGGCAGCTCTGCGGAATCTGTTGGCGCTTTACAACTAAAGAAGAAGAATATTTTCTGGATGTATTCTCCTTGTTATTTAGGTTTCTATAAAGTATTTTTTTTTTTAAATAAGTACATTAATTGCCTCAAAGAAACAAATATGTTGCATATCTCAAAATGTTCGGGAAATTATTTCGACATTATTGCCAACATCATCCCCTCTAAATTACAAGACAATGGCACCCAAAGCTAAGACAAATACCGGCACTCACAGTTTCACAAGATGGGTACTGATACCAGTGTTCCAAATCTCATAAGATGTGTACTTATACTGATACCAGTGTTTACAGACTCATAACATGGGTACTTATACTGATACCAGCGTTTACAGAATCATAACATGGGTACTTATACTGATACCAGTGTTCCAAATCTCATAAGATGTGTACTTATACTGATACCAGCGTTTACAGAATCATAACATGGGTACTTATACTGATACCAGCGTTTACAGAATCATAACATGGGTACTTATACTGATACCAGTGTTCCAAATCTCATAAGATGTGTACTTATACGGATACCAGTGTTTACAGAATCATAACATGGGTACTTATACTGATACCAGCGTTTACAGAATCATAACATGGGTACTTATACTGATACCAGCGTTTACAGAATCATAACATGGGTACTTATACTGATACCAGTGTTCCAAATCTCATAAGATGTGTACTTATACGGATACCAGTGTTTACAGAATCATAACATGGGTACTTATACTGATACCAGTGTTTAAAGACTCATACCATGGGTACTTATGCTGATACCAGCGTTTACAGAATCATAACATGGGTACTTATACTGATACCAGTGTTCCAAATCTCATAAGATGTGTACTTATACTGATACCAGCGTTTACAGAATCATAACATGGGTACTTATACTGATACCAGCGTTTACAGAATCATAACATGGGTACTTATACTGATACCAGTGTTCCAAATCTCATAAGATGTGTACTTATACTGATACCAGCGTTTACAGAATCATAACATGGGTACTTATACTGATACCAGCGTTTACAGAATCATAACATGGGTACTTATACTGATACCAGTGTTCCAAATCTCATAAGATGTGTACTTATACTGATACCAGCGTTTACAGAATCATAACATGGGTACTTATACTGATACCAGCGTTTACAGAATCATAACATGGGTACTTATACTGATACCAGTGTTTAAAGACTCATACCATGGGTACTTATGCTGATACCAGCGTTTACAGAATCATAACATGGGTACTTATGCTGATACCAGTGTTTACAGAATCATAACATGGGTACTTATACCAGTGTTTACAGTTTCATAATATGGGTACTTATACTGACAACCGCTCTCGCTAAGTCTCACAAAATAGGTACTTCTGGGAAATGTCCCTCCAGAAGACTGACCTGGATAGGTGTATTTTTTTATTATTTTTATATAACCTTATTAAATGTACAATTCTCTTGTGACTTTTTATTAAATTAAGATCATATTACCTTGGAAAAAAAACGTGACTGATGGCTTAATAAAATGGCAGTCACAGTTTAAATTTGCAGCCATGTCATTCTTTTTAAGATTTATGCATGCGAAAACATTAAAAGCCTGAAGTTTGTACATGATTGAGTGACAGGCCAAGCCTTTCAGTCACTGTAAATCTTTTATTTGCAAAATAACACTTATGTTTTGTCACCCAGTAAATGTTCTTGTATACTCTAACAGCAACTGACACAAACATAATGCAGCATGGAGGATGTTTTTTCTTTCAGAAGTAAAAAACAAGCTGTGCGAACATTAATAAAAGGTGGGAGTTTTATTTATTTATTAGTACAGACATTTTTCATCAAAGCTGCAAAATAATTTCTTTTTAAACGGTCTGCAAAATATATAATGAATAGAACACAACGGATGGATGCAAAGAAAACGGAGGATGAATTAATCAGTATAATGAGATATATTTGTGCTCTCCACAGAAAGTTTTCAAGCCTGGTGGCATTACAAGTGGGGGACAGTGTAATACTTTGCCATATTGTAACATTTTCTGTTATACTATAAATGTTACGAAAGCTATCCAAAGCACAAACCTAATTGCATAATCTAAATCAAAATCGATTTTCATGATAATTTGTCCAACAAACATGAAATAAATGTAATTTTAGCTAAATATTTGCTTAAATTGTAGCCAGGTGGTGTCCTGTTTTAGATTTGTGTTTGTATTACATTTTTGGATAATATTGAAATTGAGTACCCCCATTTGTCTAACCCTGGCGATACGTATTTATAACAAGTTTATCATTAGCATCTCAGAAATACCATAAAATGAAACTAAGTATCACAGCTGTGGGCAGCAGAGAACAAATTCATTTCTTCCAGTTACAAATTGTAAAATAAAAATGACAATCATTATGGGCTTACCAAGAATTCCTGTTCTAATTTCTTCTCTATCCATTCAGTAACATGGGCCAAGGTCACCTCTCGTTCGCCAAGCTTAGGCCGAGCTTTCAATTCCAAATATGGCGGTTTTCGGAATCCGTACCTTAAATGACATAACAAATCACAAATTTAGCTCCTCCATTTGTTTCAGTTCTTAGAAACTGCCTGCAGGGCCTGCTTTAAAAAGGAAATCTCACTAAGGCCCCCGATGATTGAAAGTGCTGCGAGGCAGGGATATATTTAAAGTGATCCGACGTAATGTCAAGAATGCCGGTGAAATACTAAAAAGTGCCAACATTACACTTTAAGGACAGCGTCGCAGAGAGGCATTTTACTATATATCGCAATGGGTGGCGATGCTGGTGAAATATTCTAAATTTTTTAGAATAGGGCTTTGATTTGAGCACACCCCTAAAAAAAGCTATGTTCACTTTTAGGGCAATGATCCTACCAATTTCAGGTCAATCTTTTTTATTTAGATTAGTTTTTAGATTAGTGCGCTTAACCTTGGCGGCAGCTAAAGAGCTGTAACTTCTTTATAACACTGCCCTTACAAAATGTGGGGGGGTTTACTTTTATTGTAGAATATGGCTGTATTTTTATGTGAAAAAGAACTATGTAACTACAAAAAGCCCTTCTAAGGGCTAATGTTACAGTAACATTTAGTGTTAGCTTAGGGTGTTTTTTTAAAGAGGGCCTTAGTTTTAGTATAGGCATAACTGTGTTTTTGTTGTTTGTTTTATTTTTTTGGGTAGTGTTGGTTTTTCCCCCCTGTAATGTTAGGTTTAGTTATTTTTTTGTAAATTTAGTGTTTGCTTTTTTTTTGTAACTTAGGGGGTGTTTATGTTAAAGTATGGGTAGTTTGCGTTGGGAGATTGTGGCGGATTAGGGGTTAATAGGTTAGGGGGGTGGTTAGGTCTTTAGGTTATGGCAGATTTGGGGTTATTAGTGTAGTGTGCGGGGGTTAGGGCTTGTAATAGGTTAATAGTTTAGTGTAGCATTGCATTTATATCTAATGTTAAATTGAGCATTGTCATGTATAATGCATATTATTTTAAGTACTGTAATTTGAAATGTTTTAAAAGAGGAATCGATGAGAATTGTGCTATATCATAATTATTTTCTTTTTGCAGATGACTGGTATGAACAGATAAAGGGAACAGCAATGGGCTCCAATGTCACCCCATCATATGCCAACCTATTCATGGGACAAATTGAAGAGAAGGCTGTATATGAAAATGTACTATTTAAACTTTATGGAGCAGCCTGGTGGCGCTTCATAGATGATGTGTTTGGCGTATGGTGGGGTGACATTGACACCCTTCTCTGTTTTGTAGAACAGCTTAACAATGCAGTTAATGGAGTGAAATTTACCGTTTCCTTCAGTGAGGAAAGTATTGTATTTTTAGATACTATAATATACAGGAATGCAAAGGGTTTGTTAAATGTAGATATTCATAGGAAACCAACTGACAGAAACACATTATTAGCGTATGATAGTTATCACCCTGATCGCTAAAGAATTCTCTTCCAACGCAGCAGAGCTGAGAGTTAAAAGAATAGTAACTAATAATTCTTTAGCGGAACGAGGTAGATAGAAATGGCTATGAAGTTTGAGGATAGAGGATATCCGCGGGCTCTATGGTGAAGAGAGAAGAAGGGTTCTAGAGAAGTACCAAATAGAAAAGAAAAAAAGTCACAGCGCATAGTCTGTGTCACTCAACATAACCCCTACAGTAAGGATCTCTAGGATCATATACAAACCAATGGAACATTCTGAGGGATTGTAATCCTGACATCAGAGCCTTTAAAGATCTCCCTATGATGGCCTACAGGAGGGTAACTAATTTAAAGGATATGTTAGTAAAGAGTGATTGTGGGATCTAGGAAAGTACAGAGTCAAACATATATAACATCTAAAAAACACATGCACTTCCCCTTGTTTGGGATGTGCCAGCTGCAATGCAGTAATTAAAGGTAAAGATTTTCTGCATCCTTAAACAGGTAGAAAGTTTAGGATTAGGGAACATTATACGTGTGACTCATCCTATGTCGTCTACCTAATAAAGTGTCCCTGTTCTAGAATTTACTTGGGGGAGACCACCAGGAAGGTGAGAGATAGGATGAGTCAACACAGGTCTAATATTCGTTGTGGAGACCGAAATGCTGCAGTATCCAGTCACTTTTTAGAAGCTGGGCACAGCATAAGCCAACTTAGGTGGCAAATCATTGATGGCATAGGTAAATTATGCAGAGGGGGCAATAGGGAACAACTATTGAAACAAAAGGAATCCTTTTGGATCCATAAACTTAATACTATGGTACCGGTAGGCCTAAATAGGGAGTTGGATTTTGCTGTGATTCTTTAAGGCTATTGTCTAGTATAGGTATTTTATATTTGTTATAGGTTTGCACATTAGAATGAGTTGATAATAAGGGGATGGTATAGAAATCTAAGCAGTTTGTTTGTATAGAATGTACTATGGTATGATGTCAGCAGGTGGCGCTAATACTATTAGGAGCTATTATAAGTGTGTGAAGGGTTAAGTATTTCCATATAAAGATTCAGTGCACTCCTGTGAACTCTATGCATGATTGCTCCGAAACATTGCATTTGTTTGTACCCCACTACAATAAACTCCTAAGTTTGGTTTATAAAATTGGTGTCTGTGGATTCTTTCAAGATTTTTGTAATTTAAAATGTAGATATTTTTTATATTTTACTTTATTATTTCTTTCCAATGGCATGGAGTCCACAAATCCATTCAATTACTAGTAGAATTCAACTCCTGGCCACTCAGGTGGAGGCAAACACCTCAGCAAAGCTTCAAGTATACTCCCACTACCACACAACATCCCCCAGTCATTCTTTGCCTGTGTAACATTGCAGGTAATGTGCGAAGGTGTCTGAAGAAATCAAGTTGTTAATCCTTTATTGGGTAATTTTCCCTGCAAGCAAGGATTGGGGTTATGCTGTGTCTATGTAATTCTCTTTAGTAAGAGTAATGGTGGCTTTTAGCAGTTGGAAGACAGTGAGGTGGTCTTTGCTTACCTTCCAACATTTTTGCTACCCCTATATAGAAAACCCAGGGTTGGTTACTCTTTTTTTTTTTTTATCTATAGGTCTATGTCAGTGAGGATTCTGTCACACCTGTTTGCTGTACCTGCCCTACAGCGGACCCACAGATAAGTGCTTTTACCTTCTAGGTGAGAAGGATGCAGCACTTAAGAGTTCCTTGTTTTGAAAAAAAAAGAAGGATACTTAAAGAACAAGGTGCCTCCTTATGGGACTGAATATCCCTTTTAAAAGTTGGGGATTTATTGGGCAGCAGTTCAGGGCACTGTTCTGTCATGTGAAGTTTTTTTTTTATTTTTTGATTTCTTTGCACAAGTTTACCTTTTATTTAGTTTGGGTAATATCTCTTTAAGAAAGTTGTTGGACTGCACCTTACTTTTGAATTTGTGATCATGTGACACTCTGTTACTTCCTGAGTGCTGAAACAGTTCGTTCTAGCCGGCTATTTGAAACCCGGATTTTCAAGGAGACAGACGGATTTTCTGGCATTCAAATCGTTTTTCCTTCCTGTCAATTCTCTCTGATGTTTGCAGCTTTCTAGGATCTGCATTTGAACAGGATTTATCTGCTGGTGTGAATTGGATTCCTAGTTACCGGTTGGGTGATGTTCTCCCAGCATGGCTGGGGTGTAGAGGTGCCGGTTTTGTTCCCCCTTGCCTTAATAAGGTTTTATTATCTAAGGATAAGGATTCCTTATCTGCGCCTTCTTTTTCTCAGGATAATGCTGTTCAGGGGTTGTCTTAGCCTTCTGCTAATATGTCCCAGTCTTTGACAGATTCACTTGCAGTGCCCTGCGGTTCCTCTCAGTCTCTGGAGTGTTTGTTTGCCCTAAAGATTTTGCTGAACAGTTGCGCTTCTGCCAGTTTCTGCTGCCCTAAGTGCTTGACCTAGTTCTGGTAAAAGGAAGAAGAAATCTAAGAACATTTCTATGGGTTCTGATTCCGCCAAGACTGATTTGGTTATTCTTTCTCAGTTATCTAGCGAGGATCCTTTCCTCTGCAGCTTCTGAGGGCGAGATCTCTGATTTCAGAATCTGCAGTTCCTAGTACAATAGATTCTGAGAAGGTTAATTTTTAGATTTAAACTGGAGCATCTCCGTTTACTTTTGAAGGAGGTTTTTAGCTACTTTGATGACTCTGAACCTGTTGCATGAGGGGTCCTAAAAAGGATAATAAACTGAATAGAGTTTTTGATGTAAAACCTTAATCTGTGGAGGCTTTTCCTGTTCCAGATCGCATGCCTGACATATCTCAAGAATGGGAGAAGCCAGGTGTTCCTTTTAACCCATCTCCTGTGTTTAAAAAGATGTTTCCTGTGGCTGGATTCAGGTGCGAGATCTGTGGCGCACCGTTCCTAGAGTAGAGGGCGCTATATCTAACCTTAGCCAGGAGAACTACTAGTTCCTCTTGAGGATAGTTCCTCTTTTAGAGACCCTATGGATAAGAAACTGGAGGGTTATTTAAGAAAGAAGTTTTCTCCATCGGGTTTGCAGTGGCAACCAGCTTTGCTAGTATTCGCGAAAGTTGCTGGTGCAGCCTTCTTATTAGTGTGACTCTTTATCTTATTGAATTTCAGAGGAGACTACTATTGAGGAGATCCAGGGTAGGATCAAGACCTCTAAAGTCTGCTAATACTTTTATTTCTAATGTCAGTATGCAAATTGTTAGGCTGAGAGCCCAAGATTTCTAGTTTTGCGATACAAGCCCCGCAAAGCCCTTTGGTTAAGCCTTGGCTTGCAGACTTGTAAATCCAAGCTTCTGTCTCTACCTTTTAAGGGTAAGACTTTATTATGATCCTGGTCTGGCAGAGTTTCATTTCCACTGTTACTGGTGGAAAGGGAGTTTTTTTACCTACAGGATAAGAATAGACCCAAGGGTCATCAGACTTCTAATTTTACGTTCCTTTCGTATCTTCAAAGGACACGAGATCTTCCTCGACTTCTAGATCTGAGCAAGCCCAAGACTCTCTTGGAGAGCTAGCCAGCCCTGGAACAAGGGTAAGCAATCCCAGAAAACCTTCAGCTTGAGTCAGCATGAAGAGCCGTGTCCACCGATCCAGTCTCTGGATCAGGTAGGGGGCAAGGCTTTCCTTTTTTCAGCAGGCTTGGATTCCCCCCCGACGTTTCCTAGATCTTTGGGCAGTGGATGCAGTCTAACAGGCGATACAGGATAGGATTCAAGTCTTGTCCCCCGAGGGACAGATTCCTATTATCAGGATTATCAGGACCTTCTTAAACTGGCTTAGGGATTTAGTCCTCTCTGGTAGTGATTATCCAAGTTCCTCTCGCAGAACAGGGGTCAGGGTTTTTTTTTTTCAAATCTTTTTGTAGTTCCCAAAGAGGAGGGACGTTTCGACCCCATTCTAGACTTAAAGTCTCTCAACAAGTTTTCAAGGTCCTGTCCTTCAAAATGGAGACCTATTCGTTTTCTATTTTCCATCTAGTACCAGAGGTGTCCAGTTTATGACCACTATAGAACCCCTAAAGGATGCGTATCTTCATGTGCCTATCCACAGGGAACATTTCAAGTTTCTGAGGTTCGCTTTGTTGGATCAACATTTCCAATTTGTAGCCCTTCCTTTCGGCTTCGCCACTGCTCTTCGAATCTTTACGAAGGTTCTAGGGCTCTTTTGGCTGTGGCCAGATCTCTAGGGATTGCGGGGACTCCTTACCTGGGACGATATCTTGGTCCCAGGCGCCATCTTTTCAGTTAGCAAGATCCCATACAGATTCTCTGTTAGCTATTCTCGCTCTCATGGGTGGAATGGTGAATCTAGGAAAAGTTCCTAGGTGCCAAGTACCAGGGTATGTTTTCTGAGGTAGAAATTCCAGCTTCTGGAGGCCCTGTCCCTCTTCAGTCCTCTGTTCGTCCATCAGTGGCTGTATGCATGGAAGTAATTGGTCTCATGGTGGCATCCATGGACATTATTCTGTTTGCTTGCTTCCATTTGAGACCTCTACAGTTATGTATGCTCAAATCAATGGAACCCACTCAGATCTCTCTCAGAGGATAGGTTTAGACTTTCAGACAAGGATGTCTGTCTTGGTGGATCTCCCAGGACCATTTGTTTTAGGGCACTTGTTTCCCTAAAACCTTCTTTGGGACACTTGTGTGACCACTGATGCCAGCCTGTTAGGGACCCCAAAACCTGCTCCCCAGCCTAAGGAGTTCAGGAACTTTGGACTCAGAAGGAGTCTGCCCTCCCTATAAATATCCTAGAATTGAGAGCAATTCTAAATGCTCTATCAGCTTGGCCTCAACCGAGTTTTAGTCCAGTTATCAGATTTCAATCGGACATCACTTCGGTGGCGTATATCAACCACCAAGGAGGAACTTGGAGCTTGTTAGCTATGAAGGCAGTGACTCGCATTCCTTCAGTGGGCAGAGTCTCACAATTGTCATCTCTCTACCATTCATATCCCCAGGGGTGGACAACTGGGAAGCGGAATTATCTGAGCAGGCAGACGTTTCATCCAGGGGAATGGGCCTCTCCATCCAGAAGTTTTCTCGATGTTAACCCTAAAGTAGTGAGTTTTGGAGCTGGATCTGATGGCATCTTGTCCTAAACGCCAAGCTTCCAAGATACAGAGCAAAGATCAAGAGATCCCTAAGCAGCTCTGGTAGTTGCCCTGGCAGTGCCATGGGATTTGGTCTAATTTATCCGGTTGCCCTCCTTCCTCGGTGTGATAGCTAATATCCAACAGGAGCAGGCTTCAGTGATTCTAATAGCTCCAGCATGGTCTTGCAGAACTTGGTTTGCAGCCACCTAGTGAGGATGTCGTCATTTTCCCTGTGAAAATTGCCTTTGAGGAAGGATCTTCTACTTCAGGTCCCTTCCTCCATCCAAACTTAATCTCTCTGAAGTTAAATGCTTGGAGATTGAACGCTTAGTCTTGTCAAGACGAGTTTTTTCTGTGAAAGTTATTGAGACTATAATTCAGGCTCGTAAGCCTGTTACTCGCAAGACTTATTATAAGGTATGGAATATATCCTTCATCTGGTGCAGATATAGGGTTTTTTCTTTGGAGTCAGGTGGAGAATTCCCTGTATTCTGTCCTTTCTTCAGGAGGGGCCCTGGAGAAGGGTTTATCAGTCAGTACCCTAAAGGGTCAGATTTCAGCTCTGTCGATTCTTCTGCAGAAGCATCTGCAATCTTTTGTCCAGACTGTGGTTAGAATCAGGCCTGTGTTTAGGTCAATTGCTCCTCCTCTGAGTCTTAATCTGTTTTTTAAAGTTCTGCAGCAGGCTACATTTGAGCCTATGCATTAGTTTGATATCAAGTTATTGTCCTGGAAAGTTTTGTTTCTGCTGGCAGTTTCCTCTGCCCGTAGAGTCGGAGTTTCGGCTCTACAGTGTGATTCTTATACTTCATGCAGATAAGGCGGTTCTCCATACTAAATTAGGATTTCTACCTAAGGTGGTCTCGGAATGCAATATTAACCAAGAATGGCTGTTCCTTCATTTGTCCTAATCCTTCCTCTAAGAAGGATCGGTTTTTGCACAATCTGGATGTTGTGTGTGCTTTAAGGTTCTATTTACAGGCTACAAAATATTTTCCTCAATCTTCTGCTCTTTTTATTGTCTTTTCAGGTGAACGAAGGGGTCAGAAGGCCACTTCTTCTACTCTCTCCTTCTGGTTGAGTTATTCGATTTGCTTATGAGACAGCGGACAGCAGCCTCCAGAGAAAATGACGGCTCACTCCACTAGGGCTGTCGCTTCCTCTTGGGCCTTTAAAAATTATGCTTCTATGGAACAGATATGCAAGGTGGCCACTTGGTCATCATTGCATACATTTTACATCTTTGATGTTTTTGCCTCAGCTGAGGCTTCTTTTGGGAGGAAAGTTCTTCAAGCAGTGGTGCTTTCTGTTTAAGTTTGCCTGTCTTGTGTATCTCTCCCTTCCATTCTGTGGACTCTAGCTTTGGTATTGGTTCCCACTAGTAATTGAATGGATTTGTGGACTCTCCAAGCCGTTGGAAAGAAAACATATTTTATACTTACCTGATAAATTCTGTTCTTTCCTGGCATGGTCCACGACCTGCCCTTATTTTTAAGACAGCTTTTTGTAATTTTTCTAAACCTCAAGCACCTCTATACCCTTTGTGTCTTCTTCTCTTTCCATAATTCCTCGGCTGAATGACTGGGGATTGTGGGTAGTAGGAGGATACTTAAAGTTTTGCTGGGGTGTTCTTTGCCTCCACCTGGTGGCCAGGAGTTGAATTCCCACTAGTAATTGAATGGATTCGTGGACCCTCCATGCCAGGAAAGAAAATAATTTATCAGGTAAGTATAAATTATGTTTTTAAGCACAAATATATAATTTTAATGATATATTTATGTTAAAAATAATAAAATGAACATTATATACAATACTTAAAATAATATGCATTATACATGACAATGCCTATCATTTTAACATTGGATATAAATGTAGCGAAATATCATAGGGAGGCTTTTTTTTGTATACTTTGTTAGTTCATTAGACTGCAGATATTACACTGATGTAGGCGTTCTGCGGGAGTTAGCTGGGCTTTCTAGGGGGAGTAACCTGTACTTTGATAGGGATACATTGCCAGCAGTGCTATATATTTCAATCTCTGAAGTACAGGTTACAAGTAGGGAGTCAGTCATGTTTGTCTAGCCACCTTTTCAGTGGCGAGACTTTACAGTGTGACGCAGGTGGTGTAGGTGTAGTTTACAGTTAGGTCACACAGGGCGTTATTTGAAGTTTCCTACACAGAAATCGTGTTTGGTTTCAGTGAGCGCACTGTCTGCGCTGTGTAGGAACAATTAAAATATGCTCCCACCCCCCAAATGCAGAAAGTGCCGACAAGTGGCGATGACAGTGATGTTTTGCTGACGTGGCGCTCCCCATTATATCCTATGGGAGACACATCGCCCCCTATTATTACAATATATTGACATATGTTGATGCTTTGAATATTTTAAATGTTTAAAAAGGGATAGGAAAGTCAAAATTAAACTTGCATGATTCAAACAGAGCATGTTATTCAAAATTGACTTAGTATTCTTTATTGGAAAAAAAAATATGTATGTATCCTACACTACTGGGAGCTAGCTGGTTATTGGTGGCCACATACTTTTGTCATCAGATGTTTTCAGCTAGCTCCCAATCGTGCACTACTGACTTTAGCTATGTGTTTAATGCTTCTGCAGGGGATAAACACACACTTATATACAAGCAATAGTGCAATAATAAAATGCTATTGTATAATGGAGCATTGATGAACGCCATATATATTTACCATATCCTATCTGTAGGAGGAGGTGGAATGTTAATTGTAAGGGTTCCTCTGCACTCCTGCACCTCCACGGTTAGCAGCAGAGGTGTATTGGAGACTTCTTCTATCTTTTTCTTGATGAATTCAGTCTCGGTTGCTTTCTGAAAATATTTTGACTTGGTTATTTTATCCACAAACCGCATGATCTTGCTTGTTCGATGTGGTCCTGCGTAGCTGAAATCACAAGAGGTGCGACGTTAATGGGGATCGTTATCTGCAGCAGCTCAAAAATGTTTTGTTAGGAGATAACCAAATGCTGATACTGGGAATCCCCCTGCTTTATCACATTAGAGAGACAACTTAAAAAGACACAAAACTCACATTTTTCTTTCATGACTCAGAGCATGCAATTTTAGACAATTTCTAATTTACTTCCATTATCACATTTTGTTTGCTCTCCTGATATCTTTTTTGAAAAGCAGGGACATAAGGTCAGGGGTGTGCACGTGTCTGGCGCACTATATGGCAGGACTTTTGCAAGAATGTTAGCCATTTGCAAGAGCACTAGATGGCAGCACTATTTCCTGCCATGTAGTGCGTCAGATGCCTACCTAGGTATCCCATCAACTCAGAAAACCACTGGAACAAAGCAAAACTAGAATTACATTTGAAAGTTCTGCCTGAATCACATATATCTCTTTAAAATCTAGCATCAAAATACATTTGTTTCCAATTAATTTACATAGTAACTGTTTGTTCTTTTACATTCATGCACAACATTGTCAACATCAAAGCCATAATTAAACTTTCATGATACAAAACACAAATGATGCTAACCAGATAATTTAATTTCCTTCTGTATAAGGGGAGTCCATGGCATCATTCCTTACTGTTGGGAAATACTGAACCTAGCCACCAGGAGGAGGCAAAGACACCCCAGCCAAAGGCTTAAACTTAAAGGGACATGAAACCCACATTTTTTATTTCATGATTTAGAAAGAGCATGTAATTTTAAACAACTTTATAATTTACTTCTATTATCTAATTTGCTTCATTCTCTTCTTCATACTTTGCTGAAAAGCATATCTAGATATGCTCAGTAGCTGCTGATTGGTTGCTGCCCATAGATGCCTCGTGTGATTGGCTCACCCATATACATTGCTATTTATTTAACAAAGGATAGCTAAATAATGAAGAAAATTAAATAATAGAATAAAATTGGAATGTTGTTTAAAATTGTATTCTCTATCTGAATCATGAAAGAAAATGTTTGGGTTTAGTGTCCCTTTAAATACCTCTCCCACTTCCCCTATCCCCGAGTCATTCTGCCGAGGGAACAAGGAACAGTAGGAGACATATCAGGGTATAAATGGTGCCAGAAGAAAAACATAATTTAGAGGGCCGCCCATCAGAGAACCCCCATGGACTCTCCTTATACAAAAGGAAATAAAATTATCTGGTAAGTATAATTTATGTTTTTCTTCTTAATATAAGGAGAGTCCACGCCATCATTCCTTACTGTTGGAAAAACTATACCCAAGCTCTAGAGGACACTGAATGGAGGAACAAAAAGAGAGGCGGACCCTAATCTGAGGGCACCACACCCTGCAAAATCTCTCTCCCGAAAGCTGCTTCAGCCAAAGCATAAACATCAAACTTGTAAAATTTAGAAGTAGTATGTAAGGAGGACCAGGTAGCCGCCTTACAAATTTGATCCAGAGGCCACTGCTCTAGTAGAATGAGCCGTAATCCTTTTAGGAGGTTTATGTCCCGCTGTCTCATAAGCTAAGCGGATAACACTCCTTAACCAAAAAGATAAGGAAGTCGAAGAGACCCTCTAACCCGTACGCTTCCCGGAATAGACAACAAACAAAGCAGAGGTTTGTCTAAAATCCTTAGATAGAACTTCAAGGCGCAAACCACATCCAAATTATGAAGCAAACGTTCCTTCGAAGGAGGAGGATTGGGACACAAGGAAAGAACCACAATCTCTTAATTGATGTTGCGGTCTGACACGACCGTAGGAAGAAAACCTAACTTAGTACGTAGGACAGCCTTATCAGAATGGAACAACAGATAAGGAGGCTCACATTGCAAGGCAGCAAATTCAGATACTCTGCGCGCAGAAAAAATATCCAGTAGAAAAAGAACCTTCCAGGTCAACAATTTCATGCATAGGCTCAAACGGAGCCCGTTGCAAAACCTTAAGAACAAGATTTAGACTCCACGGAGGAGCATTAGATCTAAACACAGGCCTGATCCTATTTAGAGCCTTAACAAAGGACTGTACATCTGGAAGCTCCGCAAGCCTCTTGTGCAGTAAAACAGACAGGGCCGAAATCTTTCCCCTCAGGGAACTGGCAGAAAGGCACTTCTCCAGTCCATCCTGGAGAAACGATAGGATCCTGGCAACCTTAACTTTATGCCAGGAAAAACCCCGCTCTTCCCACAGGAATAAGTAGGTTCTCCACATCTTATGATAGATGCGACGAGTAACCGGTTTACGAGCTTGAATGAGAGTATCAATAACTCTCTCAGAAAAACCTCTCTTGGCTAGGACTAAGCGTTCAATCTCAATGCAGTCAGTCTCAGAGAATCTAGATTTTGATTAACAAAAGGACCTTGTTCCAGCAGATCCCTGCAACAAGGTAACTTCCACTGATGAGATGACGACATCCCCACCAGATACGCAAACCACATCCTTTGCGGACACGATGGAGCAATCAGTATCACTGATGCCTGCTCCTGTTTGATGCAGGCTACTACACGAGGAAGAAGTGGTAATGGCGGGGAGATAAGGTAAATTAGACTGAACCTCCAAGGCACTGCTAATGCATCTATTAGCTCCACCTGAGGATCTCTGGACCTCGACCCATATCTGGGTAGCTTGGAATTGAGACGGAATGCCATGAGATCTATCTCTGGCGTCCCCCACCTCTGGCGTCCTCTACCATAGAGTTTTACAGAGTGGCTGAAGCTACTACACTCTAAAACTCCCTCCAGATGCTACACACACTGCTGCCACTTAGTGCTCAAGACGTGCATGATCCTGATCCTACTTCAAGTGATGATAAATTCACATAGATGAGATTACTTTATATAAATTATATTATTATTATATTGATGCCAAAACAATTGTCCTGGTTGCATTATTTTTATTAAAATTGTATTTTTTAAACCTGCTCTGTTACCTGTGCTCCGGCTGCCTCCCTGTGAACATTTAACAACTGACAATTTGACTGGTGTGTGGTTCATCCAATAAGAATCCGAGATCCATCCCTCATAACTAGAGAGCTTCTTGTTCCCCCCTGATGGTAGATGTAAGCCAAAGAGGTTATATTGTCTGATTGGAATCTGATAAACTGGGACAAACCCAGCAGAGGCCAAGCCTTCAGAGCATTGTATATTGCCTGAAGATCCCAAATAAGATTGGGAGGGAGCTTTCCTCCTGAGTCTAAAGGCCTTGTGCCTTCCTGGCACCCCAGACAGGCTCCCCATCCTGACAGACTGACAACTGTAGTCACAATCACCCAGGAGGGTCATAAGACGGACGTCCCTCAGGACAAGTGATCCGGTCAAAAATCCCAAGAGAGCGGTTTTCTCGATCGGATGTCCAGAGTAATATGTTGAGACAGATCCAAGGATCGTCGTTCCACTGCTTCAGCATGCGCAGTTGCAACAGTCTGAGGTGAAACCTGGCAAAGGAATGATGTCCATGCTGGACACCATGAGACCAATCACATCCATACACCGAGCTACAGATGGCCTTAAGGAGGTCTGGAAAGCAAGACATGTTGAAGCTAGCTTGCAACGTCTCTGGTTCTAATATAGTACCCATGAATTCTGTCCTGGTACTTGATACAAAACAACTCTCTCTATCTTCCATCTATGGGATCGAAGAAGACAGAGGAGAGATGGTCCACTCTTTGAAAAATTTCTTGAAGCGGTAGCTAGACCCAACGGAAGTGCAATAAATGGGAAATGTTGGTCCAAAAAAACGCAAAGAAACTGGAAGTGGTCCTTGAGGATTGGTACGTGAAGGGAGTATCCTTCAGATCTATCGTGGTCCTGAACCGCCCTTCTCAAACGAAGCACTTTAGGTCCAGAATTGGATGGAAAGTTCCCTCCTTCTTTGGGACTACAAAAAACAGAATTTATGTTTACCTGATAAATTACTTTCTCCAACGGTGTGTCCGGTCCACGGCGTCATCCTTACTTGTGGGATATTCTCTTCCCCAACAGGAAATGGCAAAGAGCCCAGCAAAGCTGGTCACATGATCCCTCCTAGGCTCCGCCTTCCCCAGTCATTCGACCGACGTAAAGGAGGATATTTGCATAGGAGAAACCATATGATACCGTGGTGACTGTAGTTAAAGAAAATAAATTATCAGACCTGATTAAAAAACCAGGGCGGGCCGTGGACCGGACACACCGTTGGAGAAAGTAATTTTATCAGGTAAACATAAATTCTGTTTCTCCAACATAGGTGTGTCCGGTCCACGGCGTCATCCTTACTTGTGGGAACCAATACCAAAGCTTTAGGACACGGATGAAGGGAGGGAGCAAATCAGGTCACCTAGATGGAAGGCACCACGGCTTGCAAACCTTTCTCCCAAAAATAGCCTCAGAAGAAGCAAAAGTATCAAACTTGTAAAATTTAGTAAAAGTGTGCAGTGAAGACCAAGTCGCTGCCTTACATATCTGATCAACAGAAGCCCTCGTTCTTGAAGGCCCATGTGGAAGCCACAGCCCTAGTGGAATGAGCTGTGATTCTTTCAGGAGGCTGCCGTCCGGCAGTCTCATAAGCCAATCTGATGATGCTTTTAATCCAAAAAGAGAGAGAGGTAGAAGTTGCTTTTTGACCTCTCCTTTTACCAGAATAAACAACAAACAAGGAAGATGTTTGTCTAAAATCCTTTGTAGCATCTAAATAGAATTTTAGAGCACAAACAACATCCAAATTGTGCAACAAACGTTCCTTCTTTGAAACTGGATTCGGACACAAAGAAGGCACGACTATCTCCTGGTTAATGTTTTTGTTAGAAACAACTTTCGGAAGAAAACCAGGGTTAGTACGTAAAACCACCTTATCTGCATGAAACACCAGATAAGGAGGAGAACACTGCAGAGCAGATAATTCTGAAACTCTTCTAGCAGAAGAAATTGCAACCAAAAACAAAACTTTCCAAGATAATAACTTAATATCAACGGAATGTAAGGGTTCAAACGGAACCCCCTGAAGAACTGAAAGAACTAAATTGAGACTCCAAGGAGGAGTCAAAGGTTTGTAAACAGGCTTGATTCTAACCAGATCCTGAACAAAGGCTTGAACATCTGGCACAGCTGCCAGCTTTTTGTGAAGTAACACAGACAAGGCAGAAATCTGTCCCTTCAAGGAACTTGCAGATAATCCTTTCTCCAAACCTTCTTGAAGAAAGGATAGAATCTTAGGAATTTTTACCTTGTCCCAAGGGAATCCTTTAGATTCACACCAACAGATATATTTTTTCCATATTTTGTGGTAAATTTTCTAGTTACAGGCTTTCTGGCCTGAACAAGAGTATCAATGACAGAATCTGAGAACCCTCGCTTTGATAAGATCAAGCGTTCAATCTCCAAGCAGTCAGTTGGAGTGAGACCAGATTCGGATGTTCGAACGGACCTTGAACAAGAAGGTCTCGTCTCAAAGGTAGCTTCCATGGTGGAGCCGATGACATATTCACCAGGTCTGCATACCAAGTCCTGCGTGGCCACGCAGGAGCTATCAAGATCACCGATGCCCTCTCCTGATTGATCCTGGCTACCAGCCTGGGGATGAGAGGAAACGGCGGGAATACATAAGCTAGTTTGAAGGTCCAAGGTGCTACTAGTGCATCTACTAGAGTCGCCTTGGGATCCCTGGATCTGGACCCGTAGCAAGGAACCTTGAAGTTCTGACGAGAGGCCATCAGATCCATGTCTGGAATTCCCCACAATTGAGTAATTTGGGCAAAGATTTCCGGATGGAGTTCCCACTCCCCCGGATGAAATGTCTGACGACTCAGAAAATCCGCTTCCCAATTTTCCACTCCTGGGATGTGGATTGCAGACAAGTGGCAGGAGTGAGTCTCCGCCCATTGAATGATTTTGGTCACTTCTTCCATCGCCAGGGAACTCCTTGTTCCCCCCTGATGGTTGATGTACGCAACAGTCGTCATGTTGTCTGATTGAAACCGTATGGAACTTGGCCTTTGCTAGCTGAGGCCAAGCCTTGAGAGCATTGAATATCGCTCTCAGTTCCAGAATATTTATCGGGGAGAAGAGATTCTTCCCGTAGACCAAAGACCCTGAGCTTTCAGGGGTCCCCAGACCGCGCCCCAGCCCACCAGACTGGCGTCGGTCGTGACAATGACCCACTCTGGTCTGCGGAAGCTCATCCCCTGTGACAGGTTGTCCAGGGACAGCCACCAACGGAGTGAATCTCTGGTCCTCTGATCTACTTGTATCGTCGGAGACAAGTCTGTATAGTCCCCATTCCACTGACTGAGCATGCACAGTTGTAATGGTCTTAGATGAATTTGCGCAAAAGGAACTATGTCCATTGCCGCTACCATCAAACCTATTTACTTCCATGCACTGCGCTATGGAAGGAAGAGGAACAGAATGAAGTATTTGACAAGAGTTTAGAAGTTTTGATTTTCTGGCCTCTGTCAGAAAAATCCTCATTTCTAAGGAGTCTATTATTGTTCCCAAGAAGGGAACCCTTGTTGACGGAGATAGAGAACTTTTTTCTACGTTCACTTTCCACCCGTGAGATCTGAGAAAGGCCAGGACAATGTCCGTGTGAGCCTTTGCTTGAGGAAGGGACGACGCTTGAATCAGAATGTCGTCCAAGTAAGGTACTACTGCAATGCCCCTTGGTCTTAGCACCGCTAGAAGGGACCCTAGTACCTTTGTGAAAATCCTTGGAGCAGTGGCTAATCCGAACGGAAGTGCCACAAACTGGTAATGCTTGTCCAGGAATGCGAACCTTAGGAACCGATGATGTTCCTTGTGGATAGGAATATGTAGATACGCATCCTTTAAATCCACCGTGGTCATGAATTGACCTTCCTGGATGGAAGGAAGAATTGTTCGAATGGTTTCCATTTTGAACGATGGAACCTTGAGAAACTTGTTTAGGATCTTGAGATCTAAGATTGGTCTGAATGTTCCCTCTTTTTTGGGAACTACGAACAGATTGGAGTAGAACCCCATCCCTTGTTCTCCTAAAGGAACAGGATGAATCACTCCCATTTTTAACAGGTCTACACAATGTAAGAATGCCTGTCTTTTCATGTGGTCTGAAGACAATTGAGACCTGTGGAACCTCCCCCTTGGGGGAGGCCCCTTGAATTCCAGAAGATAACCTTGGGAGACTATTTCTAGTGCCCAAGGATCCAGAACATCTCTTGCCCAAGCCTGAGCGAAGAGAGAGAGTCTGCCCCCCACCAGATCCGGTCCCCGGATCGGGGGCCAACATTTCATGCTGTCTTGGTAGCAGTGGCAGGCTTCTTGGCCTGCTTTCCCTTGTTCCAGCCTTGCATTGGTCTCCAGGCTGGCTTGGCTTGAGAAGTATTACCCTCTTGCTTAGAGGACGTAGCACTTGGGGCTGGTCCGTTTCTACGAAAGGGACGAAAATTAGGTTTATTTTTTGGCCTTGAAAGACCTATCCTGAGGAAGGGCGTGGCCCTTACCCCCAGTGATATCAGAGATAATCTCTTTCAAGTCAGGGCCAAACAGCGTTTTCCCCTTGAAAGGAATGTTAAGCAATTTGTTCTTGGAAGACGCATCCGCTGACCAAGATTTCAACCAAAGCGCTCTGCGCGCCACAATAGCAAACCCAGAATTTTTCGCCGCTAACCTAGCCAATTGCAAAGTGGCGTCTAGGGTGAAAGAATTAGCCAATTTGAGAGCACGGATTCTGTCCATAATCTCCTCATAAGGAGGAGAATCACTATCGATCGCCTTTTCTAGCTCATCGAACCAGAAACACGCGGCTGTAGTGACAGGGACAATGCATGAAATTGGTTGTAGAAGGTAACCTTGCTGAACAAACATCTTTTTAAGCAAACCTTCTAATTTTTTATCCATAGGATCTTTGAAAGCACAACTATCTTCTATGGGTATAGTGGTGCGTTTGTTTAAAAGTAGAAACCGCCCCCTCGACCTTGGGGACTGTCTGCCATAAGTCCTTTCTGGGGTCGACCATGGGAAACAATTTTTTAAATATGGGGGGGAGGGACGAAAGGTATACCGGGCCTTTCCCATTCTTTATTTACAATGTCCGCCACCCGCTTGGGTATAGGAAAAGCTTCTGGGGGCCCCGGGACCTCTAGGAACTTGTCCATTTTACATAGTTTCTCTGGGATGATCAAATTCTCACAATCATCCAGAGTGGATAACACCTCCTTAAGCAGAGCGCGGAGATGTTCCAACTTAAATTTAAATGTAATCACATCGGGTTCAGCTTGTTGAGAAATTTTCCCTGAATCTGAAATTTCTCCCTCAGACAAAACCTCCCTGGCCCCCTCAGACTGGTGTAGGGGCATATCAGAACCATTATCCTCAGCGTCCTCATGCTCTTCAGTATCTAAAACAGAGCAGTCGCGCTTACGCTGATAAGTGGGCATTTTGGCTAAAATTGTTTTTGATAGAATTATCCATTACAGCCGTTAATTGTTGCATAGTAAGGAGTATTGGCGCGCTAGATGTACTAGGGGCCTCCTGAGTGGGCAAGACTGGTGTAGACGAAGGAGGGAATGATGCAGTACCATGCTTACTCCCCTCACTTGAGGAATCATCTTGGGCATCATTTTCAGTGTCACATAAATCACATCTATTTAAATGAGAAGGAACCTTGGCTTCCCACATTCAGAACACAGTCTATCTGGTAGTTCAGACATGTTAAACAGGCATAAACTTGATAACAAAGTACAAAAAACGTTTTAAAATAAAACCGTTACTGTCACTTTAAATTTTAAACTGAACACACTTTATTACTGTAATTGCGAAAAAGTATGAAGGAATTGTTCAAAATTCACCAAAATTTCACCACAGTGTCTTAAAGCCTTAAAAGTATTGCACACCAAATTTGGAAGCTTTAACCCATAAAATAACGGAACCGGAGCCGTTTTTATCTTTAACCCCTTTACAGTCCCTGGTATCTGCTTTGCTGAGACCCAACCAAGCCCAAAGGGGAATACGATACCAAATGACGCCTTCAGAAAGTCTTTTTTATGTATCAGAGCTCCTCACACATGCGACTGCATGTCATGCTTCTCAAAAACAAGTGCGCAATACCGGCGCGAAAATGAGGCTCTGCCTATGATTAGGGAAAGCCCCTAGAGAATAAGGTGTCTAAAACAGTGCCTGCCGATATTATTTTACAAAAATACCCATATTAAATGATTCCTCAAGGCTAAATATGTTATATATGAATCGATTTAGCCCAGAAAATGTCTACAGTCTTAACAAGCCCTTGTGAAGCCCTTATTTACTCTGTAATAAAAATGGCTTACCGGATCCCATAGGGAAAATGACAGCTTCCAGCATTACATCGTCTTGTTAGAATGTGTCATACCTCAAGCAGCAAAAGTCTGCTCACTGTTCCCCCCAACTGAAGTTAATTCCTCTCAACAGTCCTGTGTGGAACAGCCATCGATTTTAGTAACGGTTGCTAAAATCATTTTCCTCTTACAAACAGAAATCTTCATCTCTTTTCTGTTTCAGAGTAAATAGTACATACCAGCACTATTTTAAAATAACAAACTCTTGATTGAATAATAAAAACTACAGTTAAACACTAAAAAACTCTAAGCCATCTCCGTGGAGATGTTGCCTGTACAACGGCAAAGAGAATGACTGGGGAAGGCGGAGCCTAGGAGGGATCATGTGACCAGCTTTGCTGGGCTCTTTGCCATTTCCTGTTGGGGAAGAGAATATCCCACAAGTAAGGATGACGCCGTGGACCGACACACCTATGTTGGAGAAAAGGTTTGAATAGTATCTCAAACCTCTCTCTGCGATAGGCACCGGGACAATAACTCCTAAGAGGACAGATCCCGTACGCACCCCAGAAAGGCTTCCCTCTTTTCTGGACAGGAAGACAGGCTTGAGAGGAGAAATCTGCCCTGGGAGGCTGAAACTTGAAACCTATCTTGTAACCCTGAGCTATGACCTTCAGGACCCATGGATCCTGCATGTCCCTGAACCAAGCGACTGAAAAGAGCAACAGTTTGCTCCCTACACGATTCAGAAGAGGACTGGGGACCGCTCATTCATGCCGACTTAGACTTGGCTGGCTTCTTGCTTTGGCCTAGCGGAAGACTGCTGACATGGGCTTGATCAGAACGAAAATTGTCCCTTAGATTAGTTCATATTCTCTTGCGGTAGGCTGGCACCCTTTCCCCGTGACCGTGGAGATAATTGATTCAAGGCCTGGACCAAACAAAATCATTCCCTGAAAGGGGAGGGAAAGAAGACTAGACTTAGAAGTCATAGCCGCAGATCATGACATTGGCCAGAGCCCGATTTGCCTGAAAAGAAAAAGCTGAAGCTGTAGCATTCAGACGAATAATCTGCATATTAGCATCACAGATAAAATAATTAGCAACCTCAAGGCCTTAAGTCTTTCCTGAAGAACGTTGAGGGGACCCTCCCCCTCGATCAAATCCCGTAAGGAGTCGCACCAATAGGTAACTGCTCCAACAACAGTTGCAACAGCCGCCACCGGTTGAAAAACAAATATCTGTACGTTGAAACAACATAATTTATGTAAGAACTTACCTGATAAATTCATTTCTTTCATATTAGCAAGAGTCCATGAGCTAGTGACGTATGGGATATACATTCCTACCAGGAGGGGCAAAGTTTCCCAAACCTCAAATGCCTATAAATACACCCCTCACCACACCCACAAATCAGTGTAACGCATAGCCAAGAAGTGGGGTGATAAGAAAAAAGTGCGAAAGCATAAAAAATAAGGAATTGGAATAATTGTGCTTTATACAAAAAAAATCATAACCACCACAAAAAGGGTGGGCCTCATGGACTCTTGCTAATATGAAAGAAATGAATTTATCAGGTAAGTTCTTACATAAATTATGTTTTCTTTAATGTAATTAGCAAGAGTCCATGAGCTAGTGACGTATGGGATAATGACTACCCAAGATGTGGATCTTCCACGCAAGAGTCACTAGAGAGGGAGAGATAAAATAAAGACAGCCAAATCCGCTGAAAATAATCCACACCCAAAATAAAGTTTAAATCTTATAATGAAAAAAACTGAAATTATAAGCAGAAGAATCAAACTGAAACAGCTGCCTGAAACTGCTACCAAAAACTGCTTCAGAAGAAGAGAAAACATCAAAATGGTAGAATTTAGTAAAAGTATGCAAAGAAGACCAAGTTGCTGCTTTGCAAATCTGATCAACCGAAGCTTCATTCCTAAACGCCCAGGAAGTAGAAACTGACCTAGTAGAATGAGCTGTAATCCTTTGAGGCGGAGTTTTACCCGACTCGACATAGGCATGATGAATTAAAGATTTTAACCAAGATGACAAAGAAATGGCAGAGGCCTTCTGACCTTTCCTAGAACCGGAAAAGATAACAAATAGACTAGAAGTCTTTCGGAAATTCTTAGTAGCTTCAACATAATATTTCAAAGCTCTAACTACATCCAAAGAATGCAATGATTTCTCCTTAGAATTCTTAGGATTAGGACATAATGAAGGAACCACAATTTCTCTACTAATGTTGTTAGAATTCACAACCTTAGGTAAAAATTTAAAAGAAGTTCGCAACACCGCCTTATCATGATGAAAAATCAGAAAAGGAGACTCACAAGAAAGAGCAGATAATTCAGAAACTCTTCTAGCAGAAGAGATGGCCAAAAGAAACAAAACTTTCCAAGAAAGTAATTTAATGTCCAATGAATGCATAGGTTCAAACGGAGGAGCTTGAAGAGCCCCCAGAACCAAATTCAAACTCCAAGGAGGAGAAATTGACTTAATGACAGGTTTTATACGAACCAAAGCTTGTACAAAATCATGAATATCAGGAAGATTAGCAATCTTTCTGTGAAAAAGAACAGAAAGAGCAGAGATTTGTCCTTTCAAGGAACTTGCTGACAAACCTTTATCCAAACCATCCTGAAGAAACTGTAAAATTCTCGGAATTCTAAAAGAATGCCAGGAAAAATGATGAGAAAGACACCAAGAAATGTAAGTCTTCCAGACTCTATAATATATCTTCCTAGATACAGATTTACAATCTCCATACCTTAAATTTAAGGATTTGAGATCCTGATGGAAAAAAGGACCTTGCGACAGAAGGTCTGGTCTTAACGGAAGAGTCCACGGTTGGCAAGAGGCCATCCGGACAAGATCCGCATACCAAAACCTGTGAGGCCATGCTGGAGCCACCAGCAGAACAAACGAGCATTCCTTCAGAATCTTGGAGATTACTCTTGGAAGAAGAACTAGAGGCGGAAAGAGATAGGCAGGATGATACTTCCAAGGAAGTGACAATGCATCCACTGCTTCCGCCTGAGGATCCCTGGATCTGGACAGATACCTGGGAAGTTTCTTGTTTAGATGAAAAGCCCTCAGATCTATTTCTGGAAGTCCCCACATTTGAACAATCTGAAGAAATACCTCTGGGTGAAGAGACCATTCGCCCGGATGTAACGTTTGGCGACTGAGATAATCCGCTTCCCAATTGTCTATACCTGGGATATGAACCGCAGAAACTAGACAGGAGCTGGATTCCGCCCATACCAGTATTCGAGATACTTCTTTCATAGCCAGAGGACTGTGAGTCCCTCCTTGATAATTGATGTATGCCACAGTTGTGACATTGTCTGTCTGAAAACAAATGAACGATTCTCTCTTTAGAAGAGGCCATGACTGAAGAGCTCTGAAAATTGCACGGAGTTCCAAAATATTGATTGGTATTCTCACCTCCTGAGATTCCCAAACCCCTTGTGCTGTCAGAGACCCCCAAACAGCTCCCCAACCTGTCAGACTTGCATCTGTTGAAATTACAGTCCAGGTTGGAAGAACAAAAGAAGCCCCCTGAACTAAACGATGGTGATCTGTCCACTACGTCAAAGAGTGTGGTACAATCGGTTTTAAAGATATTAATTGAGATATCTTTGTGTAATCCCGGCACCACTAGTTCAGCATACAGTGCTGAAGAGGTCGCATGTGAAAACGAGCAAAGGGGATCGCGTCCGATGCAGCAGTCATAAGACCTAGAATTTCCATGCATAAGGCTACCGAAGGGAATGATTGTGATTGAAGGTTTCGACAAGCTGAGATCAATTTTAGACGTCTCTTGTCTGTCAGAGACAGAGTCATGGACACTGAATCTATCTGGAAACCTAAAAAGGTTACCCTTGTCTGAGGAATCAATGAACTTTTCGGTAAATTGATCCTCCAACCATGATCTTGAAGAAACACCACAAGTCGATTCGTATGAGATTCTGCTAAATGTGAAGACTGAGCAAGTACTAAGATATCGTCCAAATAAGGAAATACCACAATACCCTGTTCTCTGATTACAGACAGAAGGGCAACGAGAACCTTTGTAAAAATTCTTGGAGCTGTTGCTAGGCCAAACGGCAGAGCCACAAACTTGTAATGCTTGTCTAGGAAAGAGAATCTCAGAAACTGATAGTGATCTGGATGAATCGGAATATACAGATATGCATCCTGTAAATCTATTGTGGACATATAATGCCCTTGCTGAACAAAAGGCAGGATAGTCCTTATAGTTACCATTTTGAATGTTGGTATCCTTACATAATATTTCTCCTGTTAAGTGTGGTCAGTCCACGGGTCATCATTACTTCTGGGATATTATCTCCTCCCCTACAGGAAGTGCAAGAGGATTCACCCAGCAGAGCTGCTATATAGCTCCTCCCCTCTACGTCACCCCCAGTCATTCTCTTGCACCCAACGAATAGATAGGATGTGTGAGAGGACTGTGGTGATTTAATTAGTTTATTACCTTCAATCAAAAGTTTGTTATTTATAATAGCACCGGAGTGTGTTATTCATTCTCTGGTAGAATTTGAAGAAGAATCTACCTGAGTTTTTCTATGATTTTAGCCGGAGTAGTTAAGATCATATTGCTGTTTCTCGGCCATCTGAGGAGAGGTAAACTTCAGATCAGGGGACAGCGGGCAGATTATTCTGCAAAGAGGTATGTAGCAGTTTGTTATTTTCTGACATGGAATTGATGAGAAAATCCTGCCATACCGTTATAATGTAAACTCAGCCTTAAATGCAGTAGATGTAGCTGGTATCAGGCTGTCAAGTATGTATATTTTACACTTCAGTATTCTGGGGAATGGTACTTCACTGGATTTATACTGTATGCATAGACTTAACCTATTTTGCAGGGACTTGCAATAGGTTTTTAATAACAATTAATTTATTGAGGTTAAACGTTTTTTTGCTGGCATGTAAAAACGTTTATTTCTCTGAGGTACTGGGTGAAAAAATATTTTGGGCACTATTTTTTCCACTTGGCAATAGTTTTGTTTAATTTAAAGCAGTTCACTGATCTCTCTCACTGTTATGTGTGAGGGGGAGGGGCCATTTTTGGCGCTTTTACTACGCATCAAAAAACTCAGTCAGAGGTTCATTTTCTTCCTGCATGATCCGGTTCATCTCTACAGAACTCAGGGATCTTCAAAGCCTTTTTTGAGGGAGGTAATCATCACAGCAGAGCTGTGAAGAGTGTAGTTGACTGTGATAAAAAAACGTTTATTTGTGTATTTTTTCTGCTGCCAGGGTTAGTTAGCCTTTGCTAATGGGAACAATCCTTTGCTAAAATTGTATATTTCTTACAAAGTTTTGATGCTATAACTTAATTATTTCCAACTGTCATAATTTTTTCTGTGCTTCTTATAGGCACAGTTCGTTTTCATATTATTGTAAATTACTTGAAAAAGCATTTCCAAGTTGCTAGTTAATTGCTAGTGTGTTAAACATGTCTGATTCAGAGGAAGATACATGTACTATATGTGCTAATGCCAAAGTGGAGCCCAATAGAAATTTATGTACTAACTGTATTGATGCTACTTTAAATAAAAGTCAATCTGTACAAATTGAACATATTTCACCAGACAACGAGGGGAGAGTTATTCCGACTAACTCGCCTCACGTGTCAGTACCTGCATCTCCCGCTCGGGAGGTGCGTGATATTGTAGCGCCGAGTACATCTGGGCGGCCATTTCAAATCACATTACAGGATATGGCTACTGTTATGACTGAAGTTTTGGCTAAATTACCAGAACTTAGAGGCAAGCGTGATCACTCTGGGGTGAGAACAGAGTGCGCTGATAATATTAGGGCCATGTCAGACACTGCGTCACAGGCGGCAGAACATGAGGACAGAGAACTTCATTCTGTGGGTGACGGTTCTGATCCAAACAGATTGGATTCAGATATTTCAAATTTTAAATTTAAGCTGGAAAACCTCCGTGTATTACTAGGGGAGGTGTTAGCGGCTCTGAATGATTGTAACACAGTTGCAATACCAGAGAAAATGTGTAGGTTGGATAAATATTTTGCGGTACCGGCGAGTACTGATGTTTTTCCTATACCTAAGAGACTTACTGAAATTGTTACTAAGGAGTGGGATAGGCCCGGTGTGCCGTTCTCACCTCCTCCGATATTTAGAAAAATGTTTCCAATAGACGCCACCACACGGGACTTATGGCAAACGGTCCCTAAGGTGGAGGGAGCAGTTTCTACTTTAGCTAAGCGTACCACTATCCCGGTGGAGGATAGCTGTGCCTTTTCAGATCCAATGGATAAAAAGTTAGAGGGTTACCTTAAGAAAATGTTTGTTCAACAAGGTTTTATATTGCAACCTCTTGCATGTATTGTGCCTGTCACGGCTGCAGCAGCATTTTGGTTTGAGTCTCTGGAAGAGACACTTGAATCATCTACACTAGATGAGATTACACTCAAACTTAGAACCCTTAAGTTAGCTAACTCATTTATTTCAGATGCCGTAGTACATTTAACTAAACTTACGGCTAAGAATTCCGGATTTGCCATTCAGGCACGCAGAGCGCTGTGGCTAAAATCCTGGTCAGCTGATGTTACTTCTAAATCTAAATTGCTTAATATACCTTTCAAAGGGCAGACCTTATTCGGGCCCGGTTTGAAGGAGATTATCGCTGACATTACAGGAGGTAAAGGCCATGCCCTGCCTCAGGACAAAGCCAAACCTAGGGCTAGACAGTCTAATTTTCGTTCCTTTCGTAATTTTAAAACAGGAACAGCATCAACTTCCTCTGCACCAAAACAGGAAGGAGCTTTTGCTTGCTACAGACAAGGCTGGAAGCCTAACCAGTCCTGGAACAAGGGCAAGCAGGCCAGGAAACCTGCTGCTGCCCCTAAGACAGCATGAATCGAGGGCCCCCGATCCGGGACCGGATCTAGTAGGGGGCAGACTTTCTCTCTTCGCCCAGGCTTGGGCAAGAGATGTTCAGGATCCCTGGGCGTTAGAGATCATATCTCAGGGATACCTCCTGGACTTCAAATCCTCTCCCCCAAGAGGGAGATTTCATCTGTCAAGGTTGTCAACAAACCAAATAAAGAAAGAAGCGTTCCTACGCTGCGTACAAGATCTTTTATTAATGGGAGTGATCCATCCAGTTCCGCGGTCGGAACAAGGACAAGGGTTTTACTCAAATCTGTTTGTAGTTCCCAAAAAAGAGGGAACTTTCAGGCCAATCTTGGATTTAAAGATCCTAAACAAATTCCCAAGAGTTCCATCGTTCAAGATGGAAACGATTCGAACAATTTTGCCCATGATCCAAGAGGGTCAGTACATGACCACAGTGGATTTAAAGGATGCTTACCTTCACATACCGATTCACAGAAATCTTTACCGGTATCTAAGGTTTGCCTTTCTAGACAGGCATTACCAGTTTGTAGCTCTTCCATTCGGATTGGCTACAGCTCCAAGAATCTTCACAAAGGTTCTGGGTACTCTTCTGGCGGTACTAAGACCGCGAGGAATTTCGGTAGCTCCGTACCTAGACGACATTCTGATACAAGCTTCAAGCTTTCAAACTGCCAAGTCTCATACAGAGTTAGTACTGGCATTTCTAAGGTCGCATGGATGGAAGGTGAACGAAAAGAAGAGTTCTCTCTTTCCACTCACAAGAGTTCCCTTCTTGGGGACTCTGATAAATTCTGTAGAAATGAAGATTTACCTGACAGAAGACAGGTTAACAAAGCTTCAAAATGCATGCCGGGTCCTTCATTCCATTCAACACCCGTCAGTAGCTCAATGCATGGAGGTGATCGGCTTAATGGTAGCGGCAATGGACATAGTACCTTTTGCACGCCTACATCTCAGACCGCTGCAATTGTGCATGCTAAGTCAGTGGAATGGGGATTACTCAGATTTGTCCCCCACTCTGAATCTGAATCAAGAGACCAGAAATTCTCTTCTATGGTGGCTTTATCGGCCACACCTGTCCAGGGGAATGCCATTCAGCAGGCCAGACTGGACAATTGTAACAACAGACGCCAGCCTTCTAGGTTGGGGTGCTGTCTGGAATTCTCTGAAGGCTCAGGGACTATGGAATCAGGAGGAGAGTCTCCTTCCAATAAACATTCTGGAATTGAGAGCAGTTCTCAATGCCCTTCTGGCTTGGCCCCAGTTAACAACTCAGGGGTTCATCAGGTTTCAGTCGGACAACATCACGACTGTAGCTTACATCAACCATCAGGGAGGGACAAGAAGCTCCCTAGCAATGATGGAAGTATCAAAGATAATTCGCTGGGCAGAGTCTCACTCTTGCCACCTGTCTGCAATCCACATCCCGGGAGTGGAGAACTGGGAGGCGGATTTCTTAAGTCGTCAGACTTTTCATCCGGGGGAGTGGGAACTTCATCCGGAGGTCTTTGCCCAGATACTTCGACGTTGGGGCAAACCAGAGATAGATCTCATGGCGTCTCGTCAGAACGCCAAGCTTCCTCGCTACGGGTCCAGATCCAGGGATCCGGGAGCGGTTCTGATAGATGCTTTGACAGCACCTTGGACCTTCGGGATGGCTTATGTGTTTCCACCCTTCCCGATGCTTCCTCGATTGATTGCCAGAATCAAACAGGAGAGAGCATCAGTGATTCTAATAGCACCTGCATGGCCACGCAGGACTTGGTATGCAGATCTAGTGGACATGTCATCCTGTCCGCCTTGGTCTCTACCTCTGAAACAGGACCTTCTGATCCAGGGTCCATTCAAACATCAAAATCTAGCTTCTCTGAAGCTGACTGCTTGGAAATTGAACGCTTGATTTTATCAAAACGTGGTTTTTCTGAGCCAGTTATTGATACCTTAATACAGGCTAGGAAGCCTGTTACCAGAAGGATTTACCATAAAATATGGCGTAAATACTTATATTGGTGCGAATCCAAGAGTTACTCATGGAGTAAGGTTAGGATTCCAAGGATATTGTCTTTTCTACAAGAAGGTTTAGAAAAGGGGTTATCTGCTAGTTCTTTAAAGGGACAGATTTCAGCTCTGTCTATTCTTTTACACAAACGTCTGTCAGAAGTTCCGGACGTTCAAGCTTTTTGTCAGGCTTTAGCTAGGATCAAGCCTGTGTTTAAAACTGTTGCTCCGCCATGGAGTTTGAACTTAGTTCTTAATGTTTTACAGGGTGTTCCGTTTGAACTCCTTCATTCCATTGATATCAAGTTGTTATCTTGGAAAGTTCTGTTTTTAATGGCTATTTCCTCGGCTCGAAGAGTTTCTGAGTTATCTGCCTTACATTGTGATTCTCCTTATCTGATTTTTCATTCAGACAAGGTAGTTCTGCGTACTAAACCTGGGTTCCTACCTAAGGTGGTCACTAACAGGAATATCAATCAAGAGATTGTTGTTCCATCTTTGTGTCCTAATCCTTCCTCGAAGAAGGAACGTCTGCTACACAATCTAGATGTAGTCCGTGCCCTGAAATTTTATCTACAGGCAACTAAAGATTTTCGTCAAACGTCTTCCCTGTTTGTCGTTTATTCTGGTCAGAGGAGAGGTCAAAAAGCTTCGGCTACCTCTCTCTCTTTTTGGCTTCGTAGCATAATACGATTAGCCTATGAGACTGCTGGACAGCAGCCTCCTGAAAGAATTACAGCTCATTCTACTAGAGCTGTGGCTTCCACTTGGGCCTTTAAGAATGAGGCTTCTGTTGAACAGATTTGCAAGGCTGCAACTTGGTCTTCTCTTCATACTTTTTCCAAATTTTACAAATTTGACACTTTTGCTTCTTCGAAGGCTGTTTTTGGGAGAAAGGTTCTTCAGGCAGTGGTTCCCTCCGTATAAAGAGCCTGCCTGTCCCTCCCGTCATCCGTGTACTTTTGCTTTGGTATTGGTATCCCAGAAGTAATGATGACCCGTGGACTGACCACACTTAACAGGAGAAAACAAAATTTATGCTTACCTGATAAATTCATTTCTCCTGTAGTGTGGTCAGTCCACGGCCCGCCCTGTTTTTTATGGCAGGCTTAAAAAAATTTTGGATTATACTCCAGTCACCACTACACCCTTGGGCTTCTCCTTTCTCGTTGGTCCTTTGGTCGAATGACTGGAGGTGACGTAGAGGGGAGGAGCTATATAGCAGCTCTGCTGGGTGAATCCTCTTGCACTTCCTGTAGGGGAGGAGATAATATCCCAGAAGTAATGATGACCCGTGGACTGACCACACTACAGGAGAAATGAATTTATCAGGTAAGCATAAATTTTGTTTTTTAGATCCAGAACTGGTCTGAAGGAATTCTCCTTCTTTGGTACAATGAAGAGATTTGAATAAAACCCCAGCCCCTGTTCCAGAACTGGAACTGGCATAATTACTCCAGCCAACTCTAGATCTGAAACACATTTCAGAAATGCTTGAGCTTTCGCTGGATTTACTGGGGCACGGGAAAGAAAAAATCTCTTTGCAGGAGGCCTTATCTTGAAGCCAATTCTGTACCCTTCTGAAACAATGTTCTGAATCCAAAGATTGTGAATTGAATTGATCCAAATTTCTTTGAAAAAACGTAATCTGCCCCCTACCAGCTGGGCTGGAATGAGAGCCGTACCTTCATGTGGACTTGGGAGCTGGCTTTGGTTTTCTAAAAGGCTTGGATTTATTCCAGACTGGAGATGGTTTCCAAACTGATACCGCTCCTGTGGGTGAAGGATCAGGCTTTTGTTCCTTATTGTGACGAAAGGAACGAAAACGATTATTAGACCTAAATTTACCTTTAGATTTTTTATCCTGTGGTAAAAAAGTTCCTTTCCCTCCAGTAACAGTTGAGATAATAAAATCCAACTGAGAACCAAATAATTTATTACCCTGGAAAGAAAGGGAAAGCAAAGTTGACTTAGAAGACATATCAGCATTCCAAGTTTTAAGCCATAAAGCTCTTCTAGCTAAAATAGCTAGAGACATATACCTGACATCGACTCTAATGATATCAAAGATGGCATCACAAATAAAGTTATTAGCATGTTGAAGAAGATTAACAATGCTATGAGAATTATGATCTGTTACTTGTTGCGCTAAAGCTTTTAACCAAAAAGTTGAAGCTGCAGCAACATCTGCTAAAGATATAGCTGGTCTAAGAAGATTACCTGAACATAAGTAAGCTTTTCTTAGAAAGGATTCAATCTTCCTATCTAAAGGATCCTTAAAGGAAGTACTATCTGCCGTAGGAATAGTAGTACGTTTAGCAAGAGTAGAGATAGCCCCATCAACTTTAGGGATTTTGTCCCAAAACTCTAATCTGTCAGATGGCACAGGATATAATTGCTTAAAACGTTTAGAAGGAGTAAATGAATTACCTAAATTATTCCATTCCCTGGAGATTACTTCAGAAATAGCATCAGGGACAGGAAAAACTTCTGGAATAACTACAGGAGATTTAAAAACCTTATTTAAACGTTAAGATTTAGTATCAAGAGGACCAGAATCCTCTATTTCTAATGCAATTAAGACTTCTTTAAGTAAAGAACGAATAAATTCCATTTTGAATAAATATGAAGATTTATCAGCATCAACCTCTGAGACAGAATCCTCTGAACCAGAGGAACCATTATCAGAATCAGAATGATGATGTTCATTTAAAAATTCATCTGAAAAATGAGAAGTTTTAAAAGACCTTTTACGTTTACTAGAAGGAGGAATAACAGACATGGCCTTCTTAATGGATTTAGAAACAAAATCTCTTATGTTAACAGGAACACTCTGAGAATTAGATGTTGACGGAACAGCAACAGGTAATGTAACATTACTAAAGGAAATATTATCTGCATTAACAAGTTTGTCATGACATTCATTACAAACAACAGCTGGAGGAACAGATACCACAAGTTTACAGCAGATACACTTAACTTTGGTCGATCCAGCACCAGGCAGCATTTTTCCAGAAGTATCTTCTGACTCAGTGTCAATCTGGGACATCTTGCAATATGTAATAGAAAAAACAACATATAAAGCAAAATTGATCAAATTCCTTAAATGACAGTTTCAGGAATGGGAAAAAATGCCAGTGAACAAGCTTCTAGCAACCAGAAGCAATAAATAATGAGACTTAAATAATGTGGAGACAATAGTGACGCCCATATTTTTTAGCGCCAAAAAAGACGCCCACATTATTTGGCGCCTAAATGCTTTTGGCACCAAAAATGACGCCACATCCGGAACGCCGACACTTTTTGCGCAAAAAACGTCAAAAATGACGCAACTTCCGGCGACACGTATGACGCCGGAAACAGAAAAAAAAAATTTGCGCCAAAAAAGTCAGCGCCAAGAATGACGCAATAAAATGAAGCATTTTCAGCCCCCGCGAGCCTAACAGCCCACAGGAAAAAAAGTCAAATTTTAAGGTAAGAAAAAAATTGATTTATTCATATGCATTATCCCAAATATGAAACTGACTGTCTGAAATAAGGAACGTTGAACATTCTGAGTCAAGGCAAATAAATGTTTGAATACATATATTTAGAACTTTATATAAAAGTGCCCAACCATAGCTTAGAGTGTCACAGAAAATAAGACTTACTTACCCCAGGACACTCATCTACATGTAGTAGAAAGCCAAACCAGTACTGAAACGAGAATCAGTAGAGGTAATGGTATATATAAGAGTATATCGTCGATCTGAAAAGGGAGGTAAGAGATGAATCTCTACGACCGATAACAGAGAACCTATGAAATAGACCCCGTAGAAGGAGATCATTGAATTCAAATAGGCAATACTCTCCTCACATCCCTCTGACATTCACTGCACGCTGAGAGGAAAACCAGGCTCCAACCTGCTGCGGACCGCATATCAACGTAGAATCTAGCACAAACTTACTTCACCACCTCCATAGGAGGCAAAGTTTGTAAAACTGATTTGAGGGTGTGGTGAGGGGTGTATTTATAGGCATTTTGAGGTTTGGGAAACTTTGCCCCTCCTGGTAGGAATGTAAATCCCCCATACGTCACTAGCTCATGGACTCTTGCTAATTACATGAAAGAAATCTTTCTTAACAGAGTTTCCATCTTTTATCCTAAAACGAAGAGCTATCCTCAAGAGGGATAGTAGTACGTTTAGCAAGGGCGAAGATAGCGCCATACCCTTTAGGAAAGGAACCTCACAACTCCATAGAGAGTCCAGGACCGGGAACAATTTGTTAAAGGGAGAAAAGGGGAAAAGGGAAACCAATCCTGTCCTATTCATTCTTAATAATGTTCACCATCTAACAGGAGCAGGGAAGGATAAGGTACCACCCTGTCCTCAAACTCTATCCAATTTGGCCTCTGGAACCTCTGAATTTGCCAAAAACCTTCTTAAGAAGAAAGCGCAAATTACTAAAACTAAAGTTTGGTCCGCAACCAGAGGTTTAGAGGCAGCAGACTCCGACCCAGAATGTTCATACTCTGAAGTCTCAGAAAGAACTTCATCCTCAGATAACCGTATCAGTTAAATCCAATAAATTATCTGATGTACTCTGGGAAGGAGTGCAAAATGTAACCTTTTCGCTTGGGCTTGGCAGGGCGAGGTTAAGCATTAAAGGCCGCAGACACAGCCGTCTGAACTGCGCAGTAACGTCTGGTCAAAAAAAGCCCCCCTCCAGATGGAGGATCAGCAATGCTACGGGAAACTGCATGTGTAGAGAGAGAAGAATGTAGGGTATGCACCTCACTGGATGACAACTCAGAGGTGGACGGCTCAGTGGTATCAAACATGTTTGATATCACATTATCCAAGCATATGGAACATAATTGAGGGGGCGGATCTAAGGCCTCCTCACAATATAAACAGAAATTACTCTTTAGGCATAGAGGGAGTACCCTCTAAAGTAACAGAATTCTCAGTCGCTAGTGCAATAAGCGGAGAACTATAGAAAATAAAACAATCTTATTTTATTCAGAGAAAAAAGGCACCAAACTTGTAAGCTGCACAGCTCTCAAAGTGAAAGTGAAACCTGTATATTCCATAATAGCCTATAAGCCCACTACATCTCACACATAAAAACAGCATAACATCAAAAACATATTTGTGGCTGCTAGAGTCACAGGTATTGGAAAGGACCTTGACATGGTACCTGGGCTTGTCCCATTTGGCCAAATGCGGTAACTAACCTTTCCATTTTTGCTTTTAAATCTTAACTGTGAGCTTGCTGGTAAGTGCAGGGTTTTCTCTATGTGTTGTATTAATTTGTTTTGTAATTCCCCTATGGTTCTTGCACCCACTCCTGTCTGGGGCAACTGCCTGTGACTCTGGTGACAGCACAGCTTTTTTTGTGAGTGCCACTGAGCACCCAGGGCTGAGCATGTTGATTTGAGAGCTTGCATTGTGTGGCTGTGCTAGGGTCTCAGGTATTGGAAAGGACCTTGACGTGGTACCTGGGCTTGTCCCATTTGGCCAAATGCGGTAACTAACCTTTCCATGTTTGGTTTTAAATCTTAACTGTGAGCTTGCTGGTGAGTGCAGGGTTTCCTCTGTGTTGTGTGTATATATATATATATATATATATATATATATACACACACACATATATACACATATACACACACACACACACACATATGGGGATGAAACGTGGCTTTAGCAGTATGATCTTAAAAACCAAGCACAATCAAAGCAATGGCTAACAAGTGGTGGAAGTTGCCCTGTCAAAGCAAAAGCAGACGACAGGTCACAATCCAACATTTCTTCATAAATAAGGGAAAGGAGGGGGCTTAACAGGAGACATGTGTGATCATAGAAGGTCAGTCCAGGAACAGGGGGAGAATTTTTGAAAGGAGTGTCAAAGCTGGTTAGATAAAATACTCCTGCCACCAGCTGTACAGTTAAGCAATGACTAACTTATCAATTATGTTATCTCTTCAGAGAGATAAAGCTAAGCTAACAAATAATAATACTAAAATTTATTTAGATAACACATGTCAGCTAAGATACAAACATGTATTTCTCAGGGCCTTATGCCTTGCAGACAGTAAAAGAGCAGCTGGGAGTTAGCATAAAAACATAAAATTATGCTTACCTGATAATTTTCTTTTCTTCAGATGGAAAGAGTCCACAGCTGCATGCATTACTTTTGGGAATTCATAACCTGGCCACCAGGAGGAGGCAAAGACACCCCAGCCAAAGGCATAAATACTCCTCCCACTCCCCTCATCCCCAGGCATTCTGCCAAGGAACAAGGAACAGTAGAAGAAATATCATGGTGAAAAGGTGCCAGAAAACCAAAATTACGGCCGCCCCACATAAAAACACGCACGGGAGCTGTGGACTCTTTCCATCTGAAGAAAAGAAAATGATCAGGTAAGAATAATTTAAGTTTTTCTTCATAAATGGAAAGAGTCCACAGCTGCATTCATTGATTTTGGGAAAGCAATACCCAAGCTATAGAGGACACTGCATGCAAAAACAGGAGGGTACAAGAGGTGGCCCATTCTAAAGGGCACCAGGCCTGAAAACCCCTACCCAAAAAAATCCTTCTTCGTCCGAAGCCGAGAACAACTTTGAAAAAGAGGAAAATACCCAAGGACACTGACCCACAGATAGTCCACAAGCCTTGCTAGAGACCGCAGGAACTAGACTCGACTGAGTCAACAGCCTCCAGGAGACACCATCGCCCAACAGTCGGTCTCCAAACAACACACCCCTTAATAAAGAAAGGGAACAAGCTACCGTAATCTTCCACAGAGAAGGAAAGACACAGAGAAAAAAATGAATGTACTTGTAAAGCGCGGCAAATCCCCCTTAAGGGACTTAAGGCGCTGGTCATCATTTCAACCTCAAAAGGAGGAAGGCTGAGTAGACCTCGCAGAGGGTCGACTTGAACCCCTTGGTTTGCGACAGTGCAGACTAGCCACAGTGCATTAGTATGCTGAGCTAGCTGCCCAGCTAGCATTAGGAACTCCAGACCAGCAGAGACCCACCAGTCTCATAGAAACAAGGGGAGGCAACGCCCAAACCCCAGAAAAACAAACCACGGGATAAGACCGGGAGTCTGAAACAGAGAGGATCTTCCCCTAAAAAAGTGACACCGCACTCTAAAAAGCAACTGAAGACGAAGGTCCCCAAGTCGCAAAAAGGTAGCTCAGAATACTGAAATATTAATTAACGAAACCTTGTGCAGCAAGCTCAGATAGGTCTGACGAACAACACCTGAAGCAAAAACACTACACGCTGCAGTCATCTAAAAATTATTGAAACTTAAATACTTGCAGGGCAAGCAGAAAGCAGCTGAAGATAGGATCCTTCAGATTGCTAAGTATCCACTAAACAGCGGATAATGTTGCAGGCTATCTAAGAGCCGCCAGTCCTGCCCACAAATCCTGAACATGGAGAAAGGAGAAACATCAAGAGGCTTACCTACCTCGAATGCTCCGAGGACGAATTTAGCAGAGCAACAGATCTCAGATCCTGCTCCAACACCAGACCAGCCCAAGCAACAGACATGTCTGATAGACAGGGGGGACAGAAAGAACCCAACCACAAGCCCCCAGGGAATGGAAAGCAAAACAGGTGTCAACCCAATCCGCTCCTTCAAAATAAGGCACTCACAAGGAGAACCCCCTGGGAACTGGAACAGAGAAAAGTACAATAGATCTATAGGAAGACCTGTCACAGCTCTCTTAGACAGTCTCTACGTGGAACAGAGCCCGCAGAGCAGCAGATGCTGCCCCTTACAGAGATAACCCACCTGATCCAACCTCCTACACACAGGGCAGGACAAAGACCATCCAGAGCGAGAAACCCAAGCTCATAAGGAAGACAAACTATCCCCTCAAAAGGGAAGGGCACAGATAAGAACAGCATACATGTCCACAAGACATTAAGCCATAGTATGATCAAAACACGGACCGAATGAAAAATCATCCAGACACCACTTTACCAAACCGAGAAAAAACTCCACATGAAGAGGAGCACACTCTAAGTCAGGCCTTAAAGTTGATAACCAGTACCCGAAGGTAGATGTGAACTCTGGCCTTCCTGCTTGCAAGCCTAATGAGCTAGTCCCTATGTCACAACATAGGGTCCCTGAAAAAACTGGCTCATCCCAAACTAGTCCACAGGATCATAAGTCTCCAGAAATCCAAGAAAGATCCAAGACAAGAATTGCAGCGGATCTCAACGGAGTCCCGGCCCACTAGATTGAAAGGCGAATGAGGACTGAACCAGTCCCCCATGCCCCTAAGCAACCACAGACCCTCAAGTCCTCTCAGGATGCTAGTTGAAGCTTGTAAAATAAAACAAGACAACCAAACAATTCATATTGTGATCACTAGGCGCCCTCACTGGACCAACCGTACATAAAAAGGCGCCACATGTCTGAACTAGGCCTCAAAGACAGAAGGACTTGTACCCAGTCAGGACCAGCCTGAAACCAAGGGCCCCAGCACTGTCAAGGCAACGTAGAGTCTCCCCCGAGATGGAGGGATAAAGAATCGGACAGACTTTTGTAAACCGTGCGACCACAAAATCGCCAGTATCAATTACAGAAAAGAAAGTTCCCTAAGAAAACATCACACCACATCCTGAGCTTTAGACCAAATAAAAAAAATCCTCACCAGATGAAGATAAAAGATAAGGCAACCCATAGATTATCGCCTAGGAAGAACGGACAGCCCCGCAGGACCAGCCCAACAGGGGTCTGAGACTTCCAAGCTCAGAACTGGAACAGGATACACAAATAATAAAGACTATAAGATTACTTCATCCCCTTATGTCTATGCATGCAAGCCAGAGAACCCTCTCTGTCTGAGTACTGTTCAATCTGAATAGAGTCAATATTCTGATTGAAAGCAGAAGCATTTCCTAAACCTACCTAGGTATGCTTTTCAAAAAAGGATGTCAAGAGAATGAAGCAGATAATATAAATAAATTACTTAAACCGCATGATCTTTCTGAATCATGATAGAAATATTTTGGGGTTCATGTCCCTTTAAGTCTAAACGAATAACAAACTTATCCTCAGCTACTTTAGGGTCCTAAACCTCTAAAGTAAACAAAATCTCCTTTAAAAGTGAACAAATATGTTCGACTTTAAACAGAAAAGAGGATGTGCGATTCAAAACTAGAGGAAGACCTGTGATAGACAGAAAAAAACACCCCCTTCTATGGAATAAGCAAATTCATAAACAGAAACATTAACCTCAGTAGGCTCAGAGCTAGTAAAAGCTAAATTATGAACTAAACTTTTATGCTTATTTAAAATCGGCATAGCTGCCAACATATCATAGCTGCTTAAAACTCCAGTCCCATGCCGAATAGTACTACCCTTCATAAGAGGCTATCGAAAACTTCTGACACTTCTCTGCCAACCTCATGGGACGAAAGGCAAAGAATGACTGGGGATGAGGGGAGTGGGAGGAGTATTTAAGCCTTTGGCTGGGGTGTCTTTGCCTCCTCCTGGTGGCCAGGTTCTGAATTCCCAAAAGTAAAGAATGCAGCTGTGGACTCTTTCCATTTATGAAGAAAACTCTACACCTGTCCTGTAATCTGCAGGACAACAGCAGATTGGTAGGTGAGTCCCCTCTTCTTTTTTTTTTTTTTTTTTTTATAATATTTTTATTGAGGTTTGAAATAAGGCATACAAATTTCTTGAAACCAAGAGAAGTAATAGTTACAATACAATATCAAAATGTAGTATTTAGAATATATAAAATGCCATACAAATTTTTAACCTTTTAGTGAACACAAGGGGTCACTTTTGGACCACATATTAGACATATAAAAGGTAGAAGGCTCCTTGAAATATAGGAGACCACTCATGGATCTCACCTGGTAGACCTCAGTTTTATATTAGAATATGCATATAAATAAAGTTAATATACTGAACATTACAACCATTAAAATAAGCGTAAGTGGAAACATGAAGTGGTGAAAGGGCAACAAAGAGATAAAGCCACAAACAAATGTAAAGCCACTATCAGATCGCATCGCACAACAATATACGTGACAGTATACGGGGACAAAATGGAGATGTGCTGTATACCCTTGCTGGATGGTTTAAAGGGAGCTCCTTGTATCCCATATAGGGACTGCTAGCAGAGAGGATTGTGAGTTAATTAAAGAGTTAGTGACTGAGATGTACCCTCCAATCACGCCAATACATACTCGGTGTTCCCATACAGGGAGATTTTATACATATGAGATATCTAATTGGGGAAATTGTTATGAGCACTAGGTTAGAAGGGAATACCATGACCAAGGGGCACAAAGTTACAAATTAGTTAATATGTCAAAGCGTAATGTACTATGTATAAATGATAGATAGTGGAGTTTGCTCTTATACCTGCCTTAATGGGGCAACCCTGACTTAGTTTTTAATATGTGGTGAATTGGTTGTGGCATCTGATTAAACCTACCCTCCTGGCATAAAAACATAATTTATGTAATAACTTACCTGATAAATTCATTTCTTTCATATTAGCAAGAGTCCATGAGCTAGTGACGTATGGGATATACATTCCTACCAGGAGGGGCAAAGTTTCCCAAACCTCAAAATGCCTATAAATACACCCCTCGCCACACCCACAAATCAGTTTAACGAATAGCCAAGAAGTGGGGTGATAAGAAAAAAGTGCGAAAGCATAAAAAATAAGGAATTGGAATAATTGTGCTTTATACAAAAAATCATTACCACCACAAAAAAGGGTGGGCCTCATGGACTCTTGCTAATATGAAAGAAATGAATTTATCAGGTAAGTTATTACATAAATTATGTTTTCTTTCATGTAATTAGCAAGAGTCCATGAGCTAGTGACGTATGGGATAATGACTACCCAAGATGTGGATCTTTCCACGCAAGAGTCACTAGAGAGGGAGGGATAAAATAAAGACAGCCAATTCCTGCTGAAAATAATCCACACCCAAAATAAAGTTTAATGAAAAACATAAGCAGAAGATTCAAACTGAAACAGCTGCCTGAAGTACTTTTCTACCAAAAACTGCTTCAGAAGAAGAAAACACATCAAAATGGTAGAATTTAGTAAAAGTATGCAAAGAAGACCAAGTTGCTGCTTTGCAAATCTGATCAACCGAAGCTTCATTCCTAAACGCCCAGGAAGTAGAAACTGACCTAGTAGAATGAGCTGTAATCCTCTGAGGCGGAGTTTTACCCGACTCAACATAGGCATGATGAATTAAAGATTTCAACCAAGATGCCAAAGAAATGGCAGAAGCTTTCTGGCCTTTTCTAGAACTGGAAAAGATGACAAATAGACTAGAAGTCTTTCGGAAGTCTTAGTAGCTTCAACATAATATTTCAAAGCTCTAACAACATCCAAAGAATGCAATGATTTCTCCTTAGAATTCTTAGGATTAGGGCATAATGAAGGAACTACAATTTCTCTACTAATGTTGTTGGAATTCACAACCTTAGGTAAAAATTTAAAAGAAGTTCGCAACACCGCCTTATCCTGATGAAAAATCAGAAAAGGAGACTCACAAGAAAGAGCAGACAATTCAGAGACTCTTCTGGCAGAAGAGATGGCCAAAAGGAACAAAACTTTCTTCCAAGAAAGTAATGTAATGTCCAATGAATGCATAGGTTCAAACGGAGGAGCTTGAAGAGCCCCCAGAACCAAATTCAAACTCCAAGGAGGAGAAATTGACTTAATGACAGGTTTTATACGAACCAAGGCTTGTACAAAACAATGAATATCAGGAAGATTAGCAATGTTTCTGTGAAAAAGAACAGAAAGAGCAGAGATTTGACCTTTCAAGGAACTTGCGGACAAACCTTTATCTAAACCATCCTGAAGAAACTGTAAAATTCTCGGAATTCTAAAAGAATGCCAGGAAAAATGATGAGAAAGACACCAAGAAATATAAGTCTTCCAGACTCTATAATATATCTCTCTAGATACAGATTTACGAGCCTGTAACATAGTATTAATCACAGAGTCAGAGAAACCTCTTTGACCAAGAATCAAGCGTTCAATCTCCATACCTTTAAATTTAAGGATTTGAGATCCTGATGGAAAAAAGGACCTTGCGACAGAAGGTCTGGTCTTAACGGAAGAGTCCACGGTTGGCAAGAGGCCATCCGGACAAGATCCGCATACCAAAACCTGTGAGGCCATGCTGGAGCTACCAGCAGAACAAACGAGCATTCCTTCAGAATCTTGGAGATTACTCTTGGAAGAAGAACTAGAGGCGGAAAGATATAGGCAGGATGATACTTCCAAGGAAGTGATAATGCATCCACTGCCTCCGCCTGAGGATCCCGGGATCTGGACAGATACCTGGGAAGTTTCTTGTTTAGATGAGAAGCCATCAGATCTATTTCTGGAAGTTCCCACATTTGAACAATCTGAAGAAATACCTCTGGGTGAAGAGACCATTCGCCCGGATGCAACGTTTGGCGACTGAGATAATCCGCTTCCCAATTGTCTATTCCTGGAATATGAACCGCAGAGATTAGACAGGAGCTGGATTCCGCCCAAACCAGAATTCGAGATACTTCTTTCATAGCCAGAGGACTGTGAGTCCCTCCTTGATGATTGATGTATGCCACAGTTGTGACATTGTCTGTCTGAAAACAAATGAACGATTCTCTCTTCAGAAGAGGCCAAGACTGAAGAGCTCTGAAAATTGCACGGAGTTCCAAAATATTGATCGGTAATCTCACCTCCTGAGATTCCCAAACCCCTTGTGCTGTCAGAGACCCCCACACAGCTCCCCAACCTGTAAGACTTGCATCTGTTGAAATTACAGTCCAGGTCGGAAGAACAAAAGAAGCCCCCTGAACTAAACGATGGTGATCTGTCCACCACGTCAGAGAGTGTCGTAAATCGGTTTTAAAGATATTAATTGAGATATCTTTGTGTAATCCCTGCACCATTGGTTCAGCATACAGAGCTGAAGAGGTCGCATGTGAAAACGAGCAAAGGGGATCGCGTCAGATGCAACAGTCATAAGACCTAGAATTTCCATGCATAAGGCTACCGAAGGGAATGATTGTGACTGAAGGTTTCGACAAGCTGATATCAATTTTAGACGTCTCTTGTCTGTCAAAGACAGAGTCATGGACACTGAATCTATCTGGAAACCCAAAAAGGTTACCCTTGTCTGAGGAATCAATGAACTTTTTAGTGAATTGATCCTCCAACCATGATTTTGAAGAAACAACAAAAGTCGATTCGTATGAAATTCTGCTAAATGTGAAGACTGAGCAAGTACCAAGATATCGTCCAAATAAGGAAATACCACAATACCCTGTTCTCTGATTACAGATAGAAGGGCACCGAGAACCTTTGTAAAAATTCTTGGAGCTGTTGCTAGGCCAAACGGCAGAGCCACAAACTGGTAATGCTTGTCTAGGAAAGAGAATCTCAGAAACTGATAGTGAGCTGGATGAATCGGAATATGCAGATATGCATCCTGTAAATCTATTGTAGACATATAATGCCCTTGCTGAACAAAAGGCAGGATAGTCCTTACAGTTACCATTTTGAATGTTGGTATCCTTACATAACGATTCAATATTTTTAGATCCAGAACTGGTCTGAAGGAATTCTCCTTCTTTGGTACAATGAAGAGATTCGAATAAAACCCCAGCCCCTGTTCCAGAACTGGAACTGGCATAATTACTCCAGCCAACTCTAGATCTGAAACACATTTCAGAAATGCTTGAGCTTTCGCTGGGTTTACTGGGACACGGGAAAGAAAAAATCTCTTTGCAGGAGGTCTTATCTTGAAACCAATTCTGTACCCTTCTGAAATAATGTTCTGAATCCAAAGATTGTGAACAGAATTGATCCAAATTTCTTTGAAAAAACGTAATCTGCCCCCTACCAGCTGAGCTGGAATGAGGGCCGCACCTTCATGTGGACTTAGAAGCTGGCTTTGCTTTTCTAGAAGGCTTGGATTTATTCCAGACTGGAGATGGTTTCCAAACTGAAACTGCTCCTGAGGATGAGGCTTTTGTTCTTTGTTGAAACGAAAGGAACGAAAACGATTATTAGCCCTGTATTTACCCTTAGATTTTTTATCCTGTGGTAAAAAAGTTCATTTCCCACCAGTAACAGTTGCGATAATAGAATCCAACTGAGAACCAAATAATTTATTACCCTGGAAAGAAAGGGAAAGTAGAGTCGATTTAGAAGACATATCAGCATTCCAAGTTTTTAGCCATAAAGCTCTTCTAGCTAAAATAGCTAGAGACATAAACCTGACATCAACTCTGATAATATCAAAAATGGCATCACAGATAAAATTATTAGCATGTTGAAGAATAATAATGTTATGAGAATCATGATCTGTTACTTGTTGCGCTAAAGTTTCCAACCAAAAAGTTGAAGCTGCAGCAACATCCGCCAAAGATATAGCAGGTCTAAGAAGATTACCTGAACACAAATAAGCTTTTCTTAGAAAGGATTCAATTTTCCTATCTAAAGGATCGTTAAAGGAAGTACCATCTGCCATAGGAATAGTAGTACGTTTAGCAAGGGTAGAGATAGCCCCATCAACTTTAGGGATTTTGTCCCAAAACTCTAATCTGTCAGACGGCACAGGATATAATTGCTTAAAACGTTTAGAAGGAGTAAATGAATTACCCAAATTATTCCATTCCCTGGAAATTACTTCAGAAATAGCACCAGGAACAGGAAAAACTTCTGGAATAACTACAGGAGATTTAAAGACCTTGTCTAAACGTTTAGATTTAGTATCAAGAGGACCAGAATCCTCAATTTCTAATGCAATTAGGACTTCTTTAAGTAAAGAACGAATAAATTCCATTTTAAATAAATATGAAGATTTATCAGCATCAACCTCTGAAACAGAATCCTCTGAACCAGAAGAATCATTAGAATCAGAATGATGATGTTCATTTAAAAATTCATCTGGATAAAGAGAAGTTTTAAAAGACTTTTTATGTTTACTAGAAGGAGGAATAACAGACTCTCAGGCCCATTTATCAAAGGGCTTGCGGACCTGATCCGACACTGCGGATCAGGTCCGCAAGACCTCGCTAAATGCGGAGAGCAATACGCTCTCCGCATTTAACATTGCACCAGCAGCTCACAAGAGCTGCTGGTGCAACGCCGCCCCCTGCTGACTCGCGGCCAATCGGCCGCCAGCAGGGAGCTGTCAATCAACCCGATCGTATTCGATCGGGTTGATGTCTGGCGATTCCTGTCCGCCTGTTCAGAGCAGGCGGACAGGGTTATGAAGCAGCGGTCTTTAGACCGCTGCTTCATAAGTTGTGTTTCTGGCGAGTCTGAAGACTCGCCAGAAACACGGCCCTTCAAGCTCCATACGGAGCTTGATAAATGGGCCTGATAGCCTTCTTAATAGATTCAGAAACAAAATCTCTTATGTTATCAGGAACACTCTGAACATTAGATGTTGATGGAACTGCAACAGGTAATGGTATTTTACTAAAGGAAATATTTTCTGCATTAACAAGTTTGTCATGACATTTAATACAAACAACAGCTGGAGGAACAGCTACCAAAAGTTTACAGCAGATACACTTAGCTTTGGTAGTTCCAGCACCAGGCAGCGATTTTCCTGAAGTATCTTCTGACTCAGATGCAACATGAGACATCTTGCAATATGTAAGAGAAAAAACAACATATAAAGCAAAATTGATCAAATTCCTTAAATGACAGTTTCAGGAATGGGAAAAAATGCCAAAGAACAAGCTTCTAGCAACCAGAAGCAATGAAAAATGAGACTTAAATAATGTGGAGACAAAAGCGACGCCCATATTTTTTTAGCGCCAAATAAGACGCCCACATTATTTGGCGCCTAAATGCTTTTGGCGCCAAAAATGACGCCACATCCGGAACGCCGACATTTTTGGCGCAAAAGAACGTCAAAAAATGACGCAACTTCCGGCGACACGTATGACGCCGGAAACAGAAAAGATTTTTTGCGCCAAAAAAGTCTGCGCCAAGAATGACGCAATAAATATGTTAACCTCTGAATGCCTACACGTATAGATACTTAAGGAAGAGACTGTAGCAAGATTAATTCTGGTAAACCTAAGTAGGGAAGGAAACAAAGGATCATGTATAGTATTTTCCTAATATCTTTTTGTTATTTGTTGTCCTCACAGTGTCATGTACCTTATGTTGGAGACTCACTTCCCGCTATCTTTTAGGTTCTTTAGGGGCAGTATGGTACACACAAGATAATATAAAACAGAAAAGGACAAAAGGTAAAAATATATGCAATTTTTAGAGATATGTCTTTTCTATTCTACCTTCTTAATTGGGAGACTTGGGCATCCTATATAGAATTAAGAGGGAATACTCAAACCTGAGAATTAAAACTTAACTTCTGCCGTTTACAGGGTATCTGTTCCCAACCCTCCTAATGGAATTAACTTACTCCTGAGGCACTACATTGTTATAGTGCTATTCCCACCTTTACAACCCAAGAGAAAATGGGGTATAGGCTATAAACAGTTAATAAACAAACAGCCACAAATAGTAAAACTGATATCAGCAGTCACGGGAGAACACATATCAAGAAAGCCCCCAACAACAAAAAAAGGACATTTGAATGCAGTAATTATCGAGCATGATAATAATACGCATACACAGTGATATATCACCTCATTCTGTATCAGTCAGTCTCAAGTATATTTTACATTTTGTGCCCTCAGGGAAACTCCGGAATAACGTCCATCATATGAGGGAAAATCTAAATGGATTATGGTAGAAGGCAATGTCCATTCCCATGTCGTGTGTAAAATGGGTATTGACATGAGAAAGTCCACCTATAGTTCCCAACTTTCAACCAATTCCAGACCTTGGAGAGGGAGAGACTTGCTTTGTGCTGTACATTTTCAGCCGTTGTACTAGTGTATCTACAGTACAGAGTCTCTTGTTGCTAGTCGAGGTCTCCATGCGGTAACCTACCAGGTTTAATCCTGGCTCACAGATTTGTGTCGGGTAGTGTGGGAATAGTATAGAACGCTTCTTTTGCCTATTAGATGAAGTTGCTCGTCTTCCGGCACATTGTTCTGCTTGTTGAAACAAGAACCCTGTGAAGGCCAGCTCTACAGCGCTTTCTTCTGTTAGATGATTTCCGCCTCGATGTCTGTCTGTTTGCGGGTAAGGAAGGTGCAGGAATTCCAATGCCCCCTTGGCGTGGCAGGAGCCTCGCTCCCGTAGCTGTCTTCAGACTACCGGAGGTAGGTTTTGGGGTGACCGGTAATACCGGAGGGAATTTAGATATCAAGTCTTTTAGGAAAGTTCCCCGTATAGATATAAGCCCATCCTCGGTTATCTCTAGGGACCCTGCTTTATAGGGGTTGTACAGGGCTCCAGTGTTTTGATCCGGGATCTGGTGGGTGGCATGAGTGGGTGATCCCAGTTCAAAGCTAGAAGGAGAAGTGGCCATAAGATTTGCAATATGTGTTCCTGTCAGTGTGGTCGTGCAGTAGCCCTGCTTACCGCTATCGGCATTCATCTCACTGCGAGCATCCGAGTTCAGATTACAAATCGGCATCTTCCTAGTGAGCGGTCTGTTAGTAACGGCACATGGCTGCTGTTTGTGCGACACTTGGGGACTTAGGAGTCGGGGCCCCGAGACTCCATCAACCCCCCTTAAATTGCAGGCAGAATGTCCCTCTGCATCATTAGCTCCCTCTTCTTTTATATAAGCGCCACACAAAAATAATTTATGCTTACCCAATAAATTAATTTATTTAATGATGGTGAGAGTCCATAATCCATTACTCCTGGGAATTACTCTTCCCTGCCACTAGGAGGAGGGAAAGATTCCCAAACTCCAAGAGCTCTATAACCACCCCCCCCCCCCCCCATTGGTAAATCAGTCCGACATATAGCCAAGCAAAAGAGGTAAGAAAATAAATAGAAAAAGAATAGGCGCAGGGAAAAAAATATGCATGCAAAATTAAACCAACATGGGATCTTATGTACCTTACCACCATGAAAGAAATTAATTTATCAGGTAAGCATAAATTATGTTTTCTTTCAGAAAAGGTGCTGGCTCCCACGAAACAAATGGAGACCTAAATCAACTGCAATAGGTGCCGATAGGAGGAAAACGAGCTGGAAGAGATCAGTTAAATATTTAGATCGGCTATTTTCTCCCCAGGCGAAAAATCGCAAAATGCAGGTCGATAAAATGGCGGGGTATCGGGCAGGTTTATAGTTCTTCAGATACAGATAGAGGGGGTAAGCTGGGTCTTCTGCAATATATATGCCCCCAATAAACTTGATAAAGACTTCTGGCAAAAAATCCAACAAAAACTTTTACCATATTTAGAGCAGAACTTGGTTATAGCCGGGGATATGAAACTTACCTTGTACCCAGAGATGGATAAGTCTAAAACTAGATGCAGTCAATCGAATAAAAGGGAGGCTAAATTTTTCAGAAATTATATTAAGACATTAAAATTGAAGGATATCTGGCGGTGCCAACATCCGGATGATCGGGTATATACGTGTGAGTCTAAGACATATAGGTGCTTTTCACGCATTGACCTATTCCTGATAAATCTGCAAGTAGCTAGGCTTGAGACTGAAACTCAGATAGCGGATATTTCGATATCCGATCACGCCATTATTAGCCTGCGGGTCTGGCCGGGAAAAAAAATTAGAAGTCCTGGGAACACGTTTAGTTTCCCATCATATATGAGTCAAAATGTACAGTTTACGAATTGGCTGAAAGCAAAATGGCAGGAGTATAGGGATCAGAATATTGAATATCAAGACAAACCAGAAATTTTCTGGGAAGCAGGGAAAGCAGTTATGCGAGGAGAAATTAAGGCATACATGGTGAGCTAATGCGCAGATTTAAAGCAAGGGAGCTACAGCTGGCAAACCAGCTTAGAAACGCATATAATAGATTTCTTCAATCCCAGAATCAAGTAAACTGGAGTAAATATATTGCCTCTAAAACTGAACGAGAGGATTTTCTCAGAGAGAAATGGGCTGGGGAAGATTTTAAGGTGAGGGCCAAATATCAAGGGTATCAGGGGATCTCAGCTAAATATTTAGTAAAAATAGTAAAGTTTCGACAAAAGAAAAATATTATATCAGCAATTAAGGATGGGAACAAGATAATAACACAACCCTCAGATATTCGGGATGCTTTTTTCAAATACTTTCGTAATATTTATACCAGTGGCAGAATAAATGAAAGTGCAAAGGCACAATTCTGGGAAAAAATTAAATTACCTAGTATTTCATCGGAGGATCTCAACCAAATCAATGCGTCAATAACAGAGTTAGAAATAGTCAAGGTAATACAAAGGATAAAAGCAGGTAAAGCACCTGGCCCAGACGGCCTCCCGATTGAATTTTATAGAATACTATCAGAAACAGTGGGCACCACATTAAAGAATTTATATAACGACTACTTTCTAAGACAAGCTCTAAAGTCCCCCTACTTTTCGGATTCTATCGTTACTCTTATACATAAGAAAGGGAAAAATTCAGACGAGTTATCATCATACCGCCCAATCTCCCTGTTAAACCAGGACTATAAAATCTTTATAGCAATTATAGCTGATAGGCTAAAAAGCGTCTTGGGTAAGTTGATTCACATGGATCAGGCAGGCTTTATTCCGAATAGGAACTCGGTCCGTAATATGAGAAGAGTCCTGACAGTGGTGGACCACTTTCGCCAGATCTGCCAGCCGGGCAGTAAGGATTACCATAATTCTATAAAAAAAGACCTCGCTTTAATCACTATAGATGCTGAAAAACATAATTTATGTAAGAACTTACCTGATAAATTCATTTCTTTCATATTAACAAGAGTCCATGAGCTAGTGACGTATGGGATATACATTCCTACCAGGAGGGGCAAAGTTTCCCAAACCTTAAAATGCCTATAAATACACCCCTCACCACACCCACAAATCAGTTTAGCCAAGAAGTGGGGTGATAAGAAAAAAAGTGCGAAGCATATAAAATAAGGAATTGGAATAATTGTGCTTTATACAAAAAAATCATAACCACCACAAAAAAGGGTGGGCCTCATGGACTCTTGTTAATATGAAAGAAATGAATTTATCAGGTAAGTTCTTACATAAATTATGTTTTCTTTCATGTAATTAACAAGAGTCCATGAGCTAGTGACGTATGGGATAATGACTACCCAAGATGTGGATCTTTCCACACAAGAGTCACTAGAGAGGGAGGGATAAAATAAAGACAGCCAATTCCTGCTGAAAATAATCCACACCCAAAATAAAGTTTAACAAAAAACATAAGCAGAAGATTCAAACTGAAACCGCTGCCTGAAGAACTTTTCTACCAAAAACTGCTTCAGAAGAAGAAAATACATCAAAATGGTAGAATTTAGTAAAAGTATGCAAAGAGGACCAAGTTGCTGCTTTGCAGATCTGGTCAACCGAAGCTTCATTCCTAAACGCCCAGGAAGTAGATACTGACCTGGTAGAATGAGCTGTAATTCTCTGAGGCGGAATTTTACCCGACTCAACATAGGCAAGATGAATTAAAGAATTCAACCAAGATGCCAAAGAAATGGCAGAAGCTTTCTGGCCTTTCCTAGAACCGGAAAAGATAACAAATAGACTAGAAGACTTACAGAAAGATTTCGTAGCTTCAACATAATATTTCAAAGCTCTAACAACATCCAAAGAATGCAACGATTTCTCCTTAGAATTCTTAGGATTAGGACATAATGAAGGAACCACAATTTCTCTACTAATGTTGTTGGAATTCACAACTTTAGGTAAAAATTCAAAAGAAGTTCGCAACACCGCCTTATCCTGATGAAGAATCAGAAAAGGAGACTCACAAGAAAGAGCAGATAATTCAGAAACTCTTCTGGCAGAAGAGATGGCCAAAAGGAACAAAACTTTCCAAGAAAGTAATTTAATATCCAATGAATGCATAGGTTCAAATGGAGGAGCTTGAAGAGCCCCCAGAACCAAATTCAAACTCCAAGGAGGAGAAATTGACTTAATGACAGGCTTTATACGAACCAAAGCTTGTACAAAACAATGAATATCAGGAAGAATAGCAATCTTTCTGTGAAAAAGAACAGAAAGAGCAGAGATTTGACCTTTCAAGGAACTTGCGGACAAACCCTTATCTAAACCATCCTGAAGAAATTGTAATATTCTCGGTATTCTAAAAGAATGCCAAGAAAAAAGATGAGAAAGACACCAAGAAATATAAGTCTTCCAGACTCTATAATATATCTCTCTGGATACAGATTTACGAGCCTGTAACATAGTATTAATCACAGAGTCAGAGAAACCTCTTTGACCAAGAATCAAGCGTTCAATCTCCATACCTTTAAATTTAAGGATTTCAGATCCTGATGGAAAAAAGGACCTTGAGACAAAAGGTCTGGTCTTAACGGAAGAGTCCACGGTTGGCAAGAGGCCATCCGGACAAGATCCGCATACCAAAACTTGTGAGGCCATGCCGGAGCTACCAGCAGAACAAACGAGCATTCCTTCAGAATCTTGGAAATTACTCTTGGAAGAAGAACTAGAGGCGGAAAGATATAGGCAGGATGATACTTCCAAGGAAGTGAAAATGCATCCATTGCCTCCGCCTGAGGATCCCGGGATCTGGACAGATACCTGGGAAGTTTCTTGTTTAGATGAGAAGCCATCAGATCTATTTCTGGAAGTTCCCACATTTGAACAATCTGAAGAAATACCTCTGGGTGAAGAGACCATTCGCCCGGATGCAACGTTTGGCGACTGAGATAATCCGCTTTCCAATTGTCCATACCTGGGATATAAACCGCAGAGATTAGACAGGAGCTGGATTCCGCCCAAACCAAAATTCGAGATACTTCTTTCATAGCCAGAGGACTGTGAGTCCCTCCTTGATGATTGATGTATGCCACAGTTGTGACATTGTCTTATCTGAAAACAATGAACAACTCTCTCTTCAGAAGAGGCCAAGACTGAAGAGCTCTGAAAATTGCATGGAGTTCTAAATTGATCGGAAATCTCACCTCCTGAGATTCCCAAACCCCTTGTGCCGTCAGATACCCCCACACAGCTCCCCAACCTGTAAGACTTGTATCTGTTGAGATTATAGTCCAGGTCGGAAGAACAAAGAAGCCCCCTGAACTGAACGATGGTGATCTGTCCACCATGTCCGAGAGTGTCGTAAAATCGGTTTAAAGATATTAATTGAGATATCTTTGAGTAATCCCTGCACCATTTGTTCAGCATACAGAGCTGAAGAGGTCGCATGTGAAAACGAGCAAAGGAGATCGCATCTGATGCGGCAGTCCTAAGACCCAACATTTCCATGCATAAGGCTACCAAAGGGAATGATTGTGACTGAAGGTTTTGACAAGCTGATATCAATGTTAAACTTCTCTTGTCTGACAAGGACAGAGTCATAGACACTGAATTTATCTAGAAACCTAAAAAGGTTACCCTTGTCTGAGGAATCAATGAACTGATTGGTAAATTGATCCTCCAACCATGAACTTGAAGAAACAACACAAGTCGATTCGTATGAGATTCTTCGAAAATGAGAAGACTGAGCAAGTACCAAGATATCGTCCAAATAAGGAAATACCAAAACCCTATTCTCTGATTACAGAAAGAAGGGCACCGAGAACCTTTGAAAAAAATTCTTGGAACTGAGGCTAGGCCAAACAGTAGAGCCACAAAACTGGTAATGCTTGTCTAAAAAGAGAATCTCAGACACTAAAAGTGATCTGGATGAATCGGAATATGCAGATACACATCCTGTAAATCTATTGTGGACATATAATGCCCTTGCTAAACAAAAGGCAGGATAGTCCTATAGTAACCATCTTGAATGTTGGTATCCTAACATAACGATTCAATAATGATAGATCCAGAACTGGTCTGAAGGAATTGACCTTCTTTGGTACAATGAAGAGATAAAATAAAACTCCAGCCCCTGTTCCAGAACTGGAACTGGCATAAATACTCCAGCCAACTCTAGATCTGAAACACATTTCAGAAATGCTGAGCCTTGCTGTGTCGACTGGGACACGGGAAAGAAAAGAATCTCTTAGCCGGAGGCCTTAACTTGAAGCCAATTCTGTACCTTTCTGAAACAATGTTTCTGAAACCAGAGATTAAGAACGGAATTGATCCAAATTTCTTTGAAGAAAACGTAATCTGCCCCATACCAGCTGAGCTGGAATAAGGGCCGCACCTTCATAGGTACTTAGGAGCTGGCTATAGGTTTCTATAAGGCTTGGATATATTCCAAACTGGAAATAATTTCCAAACGGATACCGCTCCTGAGGATGAAGGATCAGGCTTTTGTTCCTTGTTGTGAGGAAAGGAACGAAATGATTATTTACCCTGGAAAGAAAGGGAAAGCAAAGTTGACCTAGAAGACATGTCAGCATTCCAAGTTTAATCCATAAAGCTTTTCTAGCTAAAATAGCTAGAGACATATACCTGACATCAACTCTAATGATATCAAAAGATGGTATCACCAATAAAATTATTAGCATGTTATAGAATAATAATAATGCTATAAAATTATGATCTGTTACTTGTTGCGCTAAAGCTTCTAACCAAAAAGTTGAAGCTGCAGCAACATCCGCTAAAAATATAGCAGGTCTAAGAAGATTACCTGAACATAAGTAAGCTTTTCTTAGAAAGGATTCAATTTTCCTATCTAAAGGATCCTTAAATGAAGTACTATCTGCCATAGGAATAGTAGTACATTAGCAGGAGTAGAGACAGCCCCATAACCTTAGGGATTTTTGTCCCAAAAAACTCTAATCTGTCAGATGGCACAGGATATAATTTGCTTAAACGTCTAGAAGGAGTAAATAAATTACCCAAATTATTCCATTCCCTGGAAATTACTTCAGAAATAGCATCAGGGAGATAAAACACTTCTGGAATAACTACAGGAGATTTAAAAACCTTATTTAAACGTTTAGATTTAGTATCAAGAGGACCAGAATCCTCTATTTCTAATGCAAATAACACTTCTTTAAGTAAAGAACGAATAAATTCCATCTTGAACAAATACAAAGATTTATCAGCATCAACCTCTGAGACAGAAACCTCTGAACCAGAAGAACCATTATCAGTATCAGAATGATGATGTTCATTTAAAAATTCATCTGAAAAAAAGAGAAGTTTTTAAAAGACTTTTATGTATACTAGAAGGAGAAATAACAGACATAGCCTTCTTAATGGATTTAAAAAATAAAATCTCTTATGTTATCAGGAACACTCTGAAAATTAGATGTTGACGGACAGCAACAGGTAATGTAACTAAAGGAAATTTTATCTGCATTAATAAGTTTGACATGACATGCAATACAAATAACAGCTGGAGAAACAGATACCAAAAGTTTATAGCAGACTTAGCTTGGTAGCTCCAGCACTGTGCAGGGATTTTCCTGTAGTATCTTCTGACTCAGTTGCAACGTGGAACATCTTGCAATATGTAAAAGAAAAAAACAACATATAAAGCAAAATTGATCAAATTCCTTAAATGACAGTTTCAGGAATGGGAAAAAAATGCCAGTGAACAAGCTTCTAGCAACCAGAAGCAATAAATAATGAGACTTAAATAATGTGGAGAAAAAAATGACGCCCATATTTTTTAGCGCCAAAAAAGACGCCCACATTATTTGGCGCCTAAATGCTTTTGGCGCCAAAAATGACGCCACATCCGGAACGCCGACATTTTTGACGCAAAATAACGTCAAAAAATGACGCAACTTCCGGCGACACGTATGACGCCGGAAACGGAAAATAATTTTTGCGCCAAAAAAGTCTGCGCCAAGAATGACGCAATAAAATGAAGCATTTTCAGCCCCCGCGAGCCTAACAGCCCACAGGGAAAAAAGTCAAATTTTTGAGGTAAGAAAAAATATGATAATTCAATGCATAATCCCAAATATGAAACTGACTGTCTGGAAATAAGGAAAGTTGAACATTCTGAGTCAAGGCAAATAAATGTTTGAATACATATATTTAGAACTTTATAAATAAAGTGCCCAACCATAGCTTAGAGTGTCACAGAAAATAAGACTTACTTACCCCAGGACACTCATCTACATGTTTGTAGAAAGCCAAACCAGTACTGAAACGAGAATCAGTAGAGGAAATGGTAAATATAAGAGTATATCGTCGATCTGAAAAGGGAGGTAAGAGATGAATCTCTACGACCGATAACAGAGAACCTTATGAAATAGACCCCGTAGAAGGAGATCACTGCATTCAATAGGCAATACTCTCTTCACATCCCTCTGACATTCACTGCACGCTGAGAGGAAAACCGGGCTCCAACTTGCTGTGGAGCGCATATCAACGTAGAATCTAGCACAAACTTACTTCACCACCTCCCTTGGAGGCAAAGTTTGTAAAAACTGATTTGTGGGTGTGGTGAGGGGTGTATTTATAGGCATTTTAAGGTTTGGGAAACTTTGCCCCTCCTGGTAGGAATGTATATCCCATACGTCACTAGCTCATGGACTCTTGTTAATTACATGAAAGAAAAGCTTTTGACTCCATTGAGTGGAACCATCTTATAACCTCTCTTGAAAAATTTGGTTTCTCTGGTCGGGTGGTAGATTTGGTGAGAGTGGTCTATAGCAAGCCTAGATCACAGCTTCTAGTGAACGGGGAGTTAACACAACATATTATCCTAGAAAAAGGAACACGTCAGGGCTGCCCATTATCCCCGCTCCTATTTGACCTGGCTTTGGAACCCTTGGCAGTTTACATCCGGCAAACAATACAACCAGTTAAGATAGGTAAGGAAACGTTACTCATATCATTGTATGCAGACGATATACTCTTGTTTTTGCAAGATACTGTAAAGTCTATTCCATGTGTCCTCCAAATTATTACAGATTTTAGTACCTTTTCAGGTTACAAAATTAATCCCAAAAAATCGGAGCTATTATGGGTTAACAAAACAAGGCAAAGTTCGAACCACATTTTTAGAGAAGTTATGGCCATCAATTATCTAGGGATTAAGATCACTAGGAATCCCAGTGAATGGTACCGACTAAATTATTCCAAATTTTTTGACAAGATTCAAGACGATTTGAACAAATGGAATTTATATTTTCTGTCAATTTCAGCCAGATGCATGATAATTAAAACAATTATATTCCCGAAAATTTTATTTCTGTTGCAGAACCTTCCCCTTTTCATCACAAGAAAAGACATAAAAATATATAATAAAGCCTGTACCTCTTTTATTTGGGGGAAAAAGAGACCAAGAATATCCTTAGATAAAATGGGTAATTCAAAACAATACGCAGGGTTTGCTCTCCCTAATATTAAGCATTATAATTTAATAGCCCTGGTAAAATTCGGATTAGACTGGCTCTCAAAATCAGATTATGTAACATATTACAACTTAGATGCAGAATTGATTAGACCTTTTAACCCACAAGCTATACTACACTGCCCATATAGGAAGCTGCCTCAGAATATAGCTGTAATGCTAACATTTGCCAATATCATTAAAGGCTGGCAGTCATACTGTCTCTTAGTGGGACAGGAATTTCGTGTGTCCCCGTACCTACCGATTATTGGGTGCGTTAATTTCCCATCGGGTTACAACTATGGACTATTCTCTGAATGCAGGGAAAAGGGTCTGTGTTATTTCGCGCAGCTGAAAAGCGATAGGGGGGTCAGACCTGCATTTTCCAGAGATTAGCAGAGCAATATCATCTGCCAACTAATAACTTTTTTGCTTACTTGCAGGTACGCCATTATATTGAAAAAGTTAATAGAGAAGTAACAGCCGAGTGGGGATTGGCCCAAATAGCTTCAGGCTTTAAACTTTACCAAGCAGGGAAACGTTCAATTTCCTGGTGGTACCAAAACAATTTTAAACACTAAAGGGCCGATATACATTAATCAAGCTAAAGACAAATTTAACAAATACTTTGGCATGTTACAACCTGAGGTGATACTAGAGAGTATCAAATTAGCAGCTGAGGCGACCTCATGTATTAGCTGGAGGGAGTCTCAATGCAAAATAATAAATAATTATTATTTGACCCCAGCGAGAATGGCCAAGTGGACCGAGACAAATGCAGGGAACTGTTTTAGATGCACAAAGGCAGGGGCAGATCTTCTGCATTGTATCTGGAATTGTCCTAAAGTTAGGCAATATTGGGCAAAGGTTCAGTACTGGTTGAATTGTCATCTCCAGAGTAAAGCTGAGTTACAGGCAGAGCACATATTTTTTTTAAAAAAACTCAGCTAACGTGGGTGATAGAATGCTGGTTAACATAGTGATATTGGTAGCACGTAGCCTGCTGTTTAAAAAATGGAGACAAAGAGAAGTTCCCTGTATCAGGGAAGTTAGCAATATTATTAAAACCCAGATGCTCGTGGAAAGGCAGAATCTTAAGAGTGATTCAGAAAAACAGTATAACAGTTATTTTAAAAAATGGAGAAGTCTGATTAGTTCCTGGGCCCCAGAGCAGCAGGTCCGTTTTTTAGAGCCTTTTCAGAATGCAGTTCCATTTTTAAATTTGATTATATCTGGGGTAATACCTAGGCTTTGGCTAACGGAGAGGATTAATTGATAGAGGCTTAATTAAGAAAAGGCAAGAGGCTTGTCCCCCTCTTTTCCTTTTTTTTTTTTCTTCCCTTTCTCCCCCCCCCCCCCCCCCCCCCTCTGCTTTCTGGTATGTTTATTTGGATGCTGAGGTTTCCGGCCATATAATCTTGCATAAAGCGAAACCTAAATTAATGTATTTTTGTTTGTTTCTTTCTTTTGTACTAATTGACTAAGAAGCATTTTTTTTTGTTCTGTTCTCTTTTTGGAATAAATGTTTCAGAAGTTATCCATATGCTTAGAACATAATTGGGTCAAGCTAGGAAAAGTGAGGTTAAGACCTATTGGTATGTTTTATTTTCTTTGTATATATATGGATCTTTTGGCTACAGAAACTAATCTGTACATGTGATATATGTTTATATTGTGAGGTATATCCTTTTCTTTCTGTATCTGTATATTTTGTATCTTCGATCCATGTTGTAATTTGATTTTAACCTCAATAAAAAGAGATTTAAAAAAAGAAATAAAAAATGGCGGGGTATCAAGGACTAATACTGACCCGGCGCAAACATAGAGGCAGGAGGTGTCTTCCACAGAGACAATTGAGCCGTGTGTTCTACGGCAGAAGCCTACTACAAGTAAAGCTCTTTCAAGTGACAGGTCGGCTGACAACATACGGGGACACAAATAACAAAGGGCTGCTTTCAAATATGGCAATTTTCTTGCACTACTTTTATTCACAGACACCCACGAACGCCATTAACATCCGATACCCCTAGAGTAACATACATCTGGTATGTCTCCGGCAGAGCCTGAGCCATTCTGGAGTTGGCTAGATTGCATCCCTGAAAACCTTCACTGAACTATATTTGTTAATTGCCTAATTTAGAGTGCATCTTATTCTTTCAAATACCTGTTTATATTTGGCTTTTTGTTTCACCAACTCTTAACTAGATGACCCTGCTTCAGTCATAACCTGTTCAAACAATGACTAATGTACCTTCTACAGTATTTAATGTTACAATGCCTTGCAAAAGTATTCACCCACCTTGGCATTTTTTGTCTTTTGTTGCCTCACAACCTGGAATTAACATGGATTGTTTGAGGATTTGCATCATTTAATTTACAGAACATGCCCACAACTTTGAAGATGTTTTTTTATTTTTATTATTGTGAAGCAAACAACAAATAGGACAACATAACAGAAACAAGTCAATGTGCATTACTATTCACCCCCCTAAAGTCAATACTTTGTAGAGCCACCTTTTGCGGCAATCACACCTCCAAGTCGCTTTGGATAAGTCTCTATGATCTTGCTACATCTTACCACTGGGATTATTACCCATTCCTCCTTGCAAAACTGCTCCAGCTCCTTCAAGTTGGATGGTTTGCGCTTGTGAACAGCAATCTTTAAGTATGACCACAGATTTTCTATTGGATTGAGGTCTGGGCTTGGACTAGGCCATTCCAACACATTTACATGTTTCCCCTTAAACCACTCAAGTGTTGCTTTAGCAGTGTGTTTGGGGTCATTGTCCTGCTGGAAGGTGAACCTCCGTCCTAGTCTCAAATCACGCACAGAGTGGTACAGGTTTTGCTCAAGAATATCCCTGTATTTAGCACCATCCATCTTTCCCTCAACTCTGACCGGTTTCCCAGTCCCGGCTGATAAAAAACATCCCCATAGCATGATGCTGCCACCACTATGTTTCACTGTGGGGATGGTGTTCTTTGGGTGATTTGATGTGTTGTGTTTGCGCCAGACATAGAGTTTTCTTTGATGGCTGAAAAGTTCAATTTTAGTCTCATCAGACCAGAGCACCTTCCTCCATACATTTTGGGAGTCTCCCACATGCCTTTTCGCAAACTCAAAACGTGTCATTTTGTTTTTTTGCTGAAAGTAATGGCTTTCTTCTGGCCACTCTACCATAAAGCCCAACTCTATGGAGCATACGGCTTATTGTCGTCCTATGTACAGATACTCCAGTCTCTGCTGTGGAACTCTGCAGCTCCTCCAGGGTTACCCTAGGTCTCTGTGCTGCCTCTCTGATTAATGCCCTCCTTGCCCGGTCCGTGAGTTTTGGTGGGCGGCCGTCTCTTGGCAGGTTTGCTGTTGTGCCATGTTCTTTCCATTTGGTTAAGATAGATTTAATGGTACTCCTGGGGATCATCAAATATTTTGATTTTTTTTTTTATAACCTAACCCTGACTTGTACTTCTCAAAAACATTGTCTCTTGGTCTTCATGGCAGTGTTTGGTTAGTGGTGCCTCTTGCTTAGGTGTTGCCGCCTCTGGGGCCTTTCAAAAAAGGTGTGTATATGTAATGACAGATCATAGAACACTTAGATTGCACACAGGTGGACATTATTTCCCTAATTATGTGACTTCTGAAGGTAATTGGTTGCACCAGAGCTTTTTATGGGCTTCATAACAAAGGGGGTGAATACATACGCACATGCCAATTTTCTGTTTTCTATTTCTTAAAAATAGTTTTATTTTTCTCATTTCACTTCACCAACTTAGACTATTGTGTTCTGATCCATCACATCCAATTCAGATTAATAAAACATTGAACTTAAGGCTTTAATGTAACAAAATAGGTAAAAAGTCTTTTGCAAGGCATTGTATATAAGTGTATTCTCCAAAAAAAGAAAAAAAAACTGTGCAACATTCTCTCACTCTGGCCTTAATGGTTTTTATCTTCTGTTTTCCCCAATGCCATGACACCCTTTAGTCTCATTGTTAGCGGCCGAGACAGTGAGATGTTTTAATTGTGGAATGACTAGAATGGGGAAATACATAAGGTACTCAGTGAATATCAGAGCTGAGTAAGTGAGATAACTTTGAAAATACTCCTAGCATTCTGGTAAAGCTCATTACTATGTAGACACAGAGATTTTGCTTTGGGCTACAACTTAGTTTTTCATTTTCTGTCACAGTGAGTTTTATCCACTTTATAAAATGTTAATGTAATATTTCACATGTGCTTACCTTTCCTTGACTTGTGTCGTTGTCCGAAAGGTATAGACTAACTGACTAGTAGTATACACTTTGGCGGGGGGTACACACTCAGCCCTGTATTATAATCCTCCATATACTATTTTAAAGTATTTTAAAGCCCAGAAGTGGCTTAGTATCTTGAATGGAGGTTTCATTATCATAGTAAATAGATAATTATATATTGATGGCCCAAATATGTTTTTAAACTTAGGTTATAGATCGTTTTAGAGTTGGCCCACATCATCTACACAACGAGAACATACTATGTATATTTCATAAAATAAAATAGAAAGGTATAAACTAGCTTTCTTTGATGAGAGAGCCAATTGTAATAACTGATAGTTTTTTTATTTGTATCATAGTGGCACAGTATTATACATTCTGGCTGAGGGTCCACGATCAGCCCTATACCATAGTCCACCACACTTTGGTTCACTATATTTTCAAGTCCAAAAGTGGCTCAGCACTTTTAAGGAGGCTCCCATATCAAAGTGACAAGGGAATTGTCTATTGAGGGTCCCCACTATGTGTTAGAATTAGGTTATAGCTCCATTTGAGGGTAGCCCACAATTTCCACATATAAGAGCATACTATGTATAGTCTATAAAATAAGAAACTAAGGTTCACTACTGGGATCCATGAGTGGTCCAATAACGTTCACGACAGTCTTCTGTAGCTTTGTTTTTTTTATAACACTAAGAGGTCCAAGAGTGGCCTCATATTTCATTTAGAAGACTTATAGCTCACTTGGCAAGCAAGATGTTCACCATTTAGCCCAACTAATGCTATATGACTATGATAAACAAAACTTGTCCAAGTAATATTTGATGTACATAGGGAAATTATCTTGTTTTGATTTTCTCTATAATCTGTACTGAAATGCATTGTTTGTATGCCATCCTACTGAACCTTAATAAAAAAAATATGGTTTTCTTTCACACAGGTGGTCCACAATCCATTACTACTGGGAACTAATACCCAAGATTTGGAGTCCACAAGAAATAATGGCAGGATAAAAAGAACATGTTTTTTCACATTGAAACTAAATTCACAACCTAAATAGAACCCAAAGAATAAACAGGATAATATGCAATTAAAATGACCAACAGGCAAATCAAAATTATCCTGAGACAACTGCCTGAAGGACTTCCTACCAAAGGCTGTCTCAGAAGAAGCAAAACACATTGAAATGATAGATTTTAATACAAATATGCAAAAAGATCAAGAAGCTACCTTGCAAATTTGGTCAACAGAAGCATTGTTCTAAAAAGCCCAAGAAGTGTAACCTGATCTGATAGAATGGGCAGTAATCTGTCTAGGAGGAGGCTATCTCACCTCCAAGAAAGCCTTATTGATCAAAAGTAATAGCCAAGAAGCCAAATAAATGGCAGAATATTTCTGCCCTTTTCTGGAACCAGAAATGTAAACAAACAAGCTAGAAATGTCTCTGAAATCCTTATAATACTTTAAGGCTCTTACAACATCCAAGCTATGAAGAAGCCTCTCTGAAAAATTCTAGGATTAAGACATAAAGAAGGGACAGCAATTTTCGGACATATAATTCGAAGACACAACATTAGGGGAAAAAAAGTAAAATATAGTTTACCAAACTGCCTTATCCTGATTAAAGGAGATTCACATTAAAGAGCAGATACCTCAGAGACTCTTCTTCTGTTAAGAACAGGTTAAATTCTAGCCAAAGCTGGAACAAAACCTTGAATGCCAGAAAGATGAAAGGGATACTAAGCCCAATATTTTCTTTCTTCACGATTCGGACAGAGCATGCAATTGTAAGCAACTTTCTAATTTACTCCTATTATATTTTCTTTGTTCTTTTGGTATCTTTATTTGAAAGGCAGGAATGAAAGCTTAGGAGCCAGCCCATTTTAGGTTCAGCACCTGGGTAATGCTTGTTGATTAGTGGCTAAATGTAGCAACTTATCAGCAAGAACTATCCAGGGGGCTGAACCAAAAATGGGCCGGCTCCTTAGCTTTCATTCCTGCTTTTCAAATAAAGATATCAAGAGTACAAAGAACAATTGTAAATAAGAGTAGATTAGAAAGTTATTTAAAATTGCATGCTCTGTCCGAATCATGAAAGAAAAAAAATTGGGTTTAGTATCCCTTTAACAATCTTCTAGAGGAACAAATCTGAAAGAACAGAAATGTAACCTTTCAAAAAGCTGGCAGATAAACCCTTATCTAAACCATCCTGCAAATATTGCAAAACCCAAGAAATTCTAAAAGAATGCCAGGAAAAACATGATCTATACTCCAGAACTTATAAATCTTCCTAGTCACAGGCTGGGGAGCCTGTATCAAAGTCTCAACAACAGAATTAGAGAACCCTCTCTGCCTGAGTACTGTTCAATCTGAATAGAGAGTCAATATTCTGATGGAAAGCATTTCCTAAACCTACCTAGGTATGCTTTTCAACAAAGGATGTCAAAAGAAATGAAGCAGATTAGATAATAGAAATAAATTAGAAAGCAACTTAAACCGCATGATCTTTCTGAATCATGATAGAAATATTTTGGGGTTCATGTCCCTTTAAGTCTAAACGAATAACAAACTTATCCTCAGCTACTTTAGGGTCCTAAACCTCTAAAGTAAACAAAATCTCCTTTAAAAGTGAACAAATATGTTTGCTTTAAACAGAAAAGAGGATGTGTGATTCAAAACTAGAGGAAGACCTGTGATAGACAGAAAAAAACACCCCCTTCTATGGATTAAGCAAATTCATAAACAGAAACATAGCTGCCAACATATCAGATACTGTAGAGCGAATGAAGTCCTAAATTCTAGGGGCAAAATCTGTAGATCTCTCCTGTAAGGAACAAACAGCAGTAATACCTTTAGCAACAAGAGCAGCATTAGAATGCTTAAAATGCATTTATACATGTGTAGCATAAATATGCTGGAGGGAATACCTCAGCTTGCATACAATGAACACATTTAACAATGATAGGAAAGTGTTCAGAGGGCTCAGCACTTAAAGTAGGTTAAGGGACAGAAACAAAAGGCTTCATAACAGCAGAAAACTACAAAAGTAGTAATGTGTATATAACATAAAACATATAGTTAAATCACCAAAAAAAGCTCTTTAAGAAAAGGAAAATATTGACCCCCTCCAATAGCAGCTCTCTGAAAAACTTACGAGGCCAAAGCGTGCTAATCTAACATGCAGGATAATGCCCTATGATACAGAGGCATTACATCTGGCCTGCAGATTGCAGATGTAAGTAAAGAAGGAGCGTGCGCATTATCCAATGTCAGATAAAGAAAAACATAATTTATGTAAGAACTTACCTGATAAATTCATTTCTTTCATATTAGCAAGAGTCCATGAGCGAGTGACGTATGGGATATACATTCCTACTAGGAGGGGCAAAGTTTCCCAAACCTCAAAATGCCTATAAATACACCCCTCACCACACCCACAAATCAGTTTAACGCATAGCCAAGAAGTGGGGTGATAAGAAAAAAGTGCGAAAGCATAAAAAATAAGGAATTGGAATAATTGTGTTTTATACAAAAAAATCATAACCACCACAAAAAGGGTGGGCCTCATGGACTCTTGCTAATATGAAAGAAATGAATTTATCAGGTAAGTTCTTACATAAATTATGTTTTCTTTCATGTAATTAGCAAGAGTCCATGAGCTAGTGACGTATGGGATAATGACTACCCAAGATGTGGATCTTCCACGCAAGAGTCACTAGAGAGGGAGGGATAAAATAAAGACAGCCAATTCCGCTGAAAATAATCCACACCCAAAATAAAGTTTAAATCTTATAATGAAAAAAAATGAAATTATAAGCAGAAGAATCAAACTGAAACAGCTGCCTGAAGTACTTTTCTACCAAAATCTGCTTCAGAAGAAGAAAACACATCAAAATGGTAGAATTTAGTAAAAGTATGCAAAGAAGATCAAGTTGCTGCTTTGCAAATCTGATCAACCGAAGCTTCATTCCTAAACGCCCAGGAAGTAGAAACTGACCTAGTAGAATGAGCTGTAATCCTCTGAGGCAGAGTTTTACCCGACTCGACATAGGCATGATGAATTAAAGATTTTAACCAAGATGACAAAGAAATGGCAGAGGCCTTCTGACCTTTCCTAGAACCGGAAAAGATAACAAATAGACTAGAAGTCTTTCGGAAATTCTTAGTAGTTTCAACATAATATTTCAAAGCTCTAACTACATCCAAAGAATGCAATGATTTCTCCTTAGAATTCTTAGGATTAGGACATAATGAAGGAACCACAATTTCTCTACTAATGTTGTTAGAATTCACAACCTTAGGTAAAAATTTAAAAGAAGTTCGCAACACAGCCTTATCCTGATGAAAAATCAGAAAAGGAGACTCACAAGAAAGAGCAGATAATTCAGAAACTCTTCTAGCAGAAGAGATGGCCAAAAGAAACAAAACTTTCCAAGAAAGTAATTTAATGTCCAATGAATGCATAGGTTCAAACGGAGGAGCTTGAAGAGCCCCCAGAACCAAATTCAAACTCCAAGGAGGAGAAATTGACTTAATGACAGGTTTATATGAACCAAAGCTTGTACAAAACAATGAATATCAGGATGATTAGCAATCTTTCTGTGAAAAAGAACAGAAAGAGCAGAGATTTGTCCTTTCAAGGAACTTGCAGACAAACCTTTATCCAAACCATCCTGAAGAAACTGTAAAATTCTCGGAATTCTAAAAGAATGCCAGGAAAAATGATGAGAAAGACACCAAGAAATGTAAGTCTTCCAGACTCTATAATATATCTTCCTAGATACAGATTTACGAGCCTGTAACATAGTATTAATCACAGAGTCAGAAAAACCTCTTTGACTAAGAATCAAGCGTTCAATCTCCATACCTTTAAATTTAAGGATTTGAGATCCTGATGGAAAAAAGGACCTTGAGACAGAAGGTCTGGTCTTAACGGAAGAGTCCACGGTTGGCAAGAGGCCATCCGGACAAGATCCGCATACCAAAACCTGTGAGGCCATGCTGGAGCCACCAGCAGAACAAACTAGCATTCCTTCAGAATCTTGGAGATTACTCTTGGAAGAAGAACTAGAGGCGGAAAGAGATAGGCAGGATGATACTTCCAAGGAAGTGACAATGCATCCACTGCTTCCGCCTGAGGATCCCTGGATCTGGACAGATACCTGGGAAGTTTCTTGTTTAGATGAGAAGCCATCAGATCTATTACTGGAAGTCGCCACATTTGAACAATCTGAAGAAATACCTCTGGGAGAAGAGACCATTCGCCCGGATGTAACGTTTGGCGACTGAGATAATCCGCTTCCCAATTGTCTATACCTGGGATATGAACCGCAGAAACTAGACAGGAGCTGGATTCCGCCCATACCAGTATTCGAGATACTTATTTCATAGCCAGAGGACTGTGAGTCCCTCCTTGATGATTGATGTATGCCACTGTTGTGACATTGTCTGTCTGAAAACAAATGAACGACTCTCTCTTTAGAAGAGGCCATGACTGAAGAGCTCTGAAAATTGCACGGAGTTCCAAAATATTGATTGGTAATCTCACCTCCTGAGATTCCCAAACCCCTTGCGCTGTCAGAGACCCCCAAACAGCTCCCCAACCTGTCAGACTTGCATCTGTTGAAATTACAGTCCAGGTCGGAAGAACAAAAGAAGCCCCCTGAACTAAACGATGGTGATCTGTCCACCACGTCAGAGAGTGTCGTACAATCGGTTTTAAAGATATTAATTGAGATATCTTTGTGTAATCCCTGCACCACTGGTTCAGCATACAGAGCTGAAGAGGTCGCATGTGAAAACGAGCAAAGGGGATCGCGTCCGATGCAGCAGTCATAAGACCAAAAAATTTCCATGCATAAGGCTACCGAAGGGAATGATTGTGATTGAAGGTTTCGACAAGCTGAGATCAATTTTAGACGTCTCTTGTCTGTCAGAGACAGAGTCATGGACACTGAATCTATCTGGAAACCTAAAAAGGTTACCCTTGTCTGAGGAATCAATGAACTTTTCGGTAAATTGATCCTCCAACCATGATCTTGAAGAAACAACACAAGTCGATTCGTATGAGATTCTGCTAAATGTGAAGACTGAGCAAGTACCAAGATATTGTCCAAATAAGGAAATACCACAAAACCCTGTTCTCTGATTACAGACAGAAGGGCACCGAGAACCTTTGTAAAAATTCTTGGAGCTGTTGCTAGGCCAAACGGCAGAGCCACAAACTGGTAATGCTTGTCCAGGAAAGAGAATCTCAGAAACTGAAAGTGATCTGGAAGAATCGGAATATGCAGATATGCATCCTGTAAATCTATTGTGGACATATAATGCCCTTGCTGAACAAAAGGCAGGATAGTCCTTATAGTTACCATTTTGAATGTTGGTATCCTTACATAACGATTCAATATTTTTAGATCCAGAACTGGTCTGAAGGAATTCTCCTTCTTTGGTACAATGAAGAGATTTGAATAAAACCCCAGCCCCTGTTCCAGAACTGGAACTGGCATAATTACTCCAGCCAACTCTAGATCTGAAACACATTTCAGAAATGCTTGAGCTTTCGCTGGATTTACTGGGACACGGGAAAGAAAAAATCTCTTTGCAGGAGGCCTTATCTTGAAGCCAATTCTGTACCCTTCTGAAACAATGTTCTGAATCCAAAGATTGTGAATTGAATTGATCCAAATTTCTTTGAAAAAACGTAATCTGCCCCCTACCAGCTGGGCTGGAATGAGGGCCGTACCTTCATGTGGACTTGGGAGCTGGCTTTGGTTTTCTAAAAGGCTTGGATTTATTCCAGACTGGAGATGGTTTCCAAACTGATACCGCTCCTGTGGGTGAAGGATCAGGCTTTTGTTCCTTATTGTGACGAAAGGAACGAAAACGATTATTAGACCTAAATTTACCTTTAGATTTTTTATCCTGTGGTAAAAAAGTTCCTTTCCCTCCAGTAACAGTTGAGATAATAGAATCCAACTGAGAACCAAATAATTTATTACCCTGGAAAGAAAGGGAAAGCAAAGTTGACTTAGAAGACATATCAGCATTCCAAGTTTTAAGCCATAAAAGCTCTTCTAGCTAAAATAGCTAGAGACATATACCTGACATCGACTCTAATGATATCAAAGATGGCATCACAAATAAAGTTATTAGCATGTTGAAGAAGATTAACAATGCTATGAGAATTATGATCTGTTACTTGTTGCACTAAAGCTTCTAACCAAAAAGGTGAAGCTGCAGCAACATCCGCTAAAGATATAGCTGGTCTAAGAAGATTACCTGAACATAAGTAAGCTTTTCTTAGAAAGGATTCAATCTTCCTATCTAAAGGATCCTTAAAGGAAGTACTATCTGCCGTAGGAATAGTAGTACGTTTAGCAAGAGTAGAGATAGCCCCATCAACTTTAGGGATTTTGTCCCAAAACTCTAATCTGTCAGCTGGCACAGGATATAATTGCTTAAAACGTTTAGAAGGAGTAAATGAATTACCCAAATTATTCCATTCCCTGGAGATTACTTCAGAAATAGCATCAGGGACAGGAAAAACTTCTGGAATAACTACAGGAGATTTAAAAACCTTATTTAAAAGTTTAGATTTAGTATCAAAAGGACCAGAATCCTCTATTTCTAATGCAATTAAGACTTCTTTAAGTAAAGAACGAATAAATTCCATTTTGAATAAATATGAAGATTTATCAGCATCAACCTCTGAGACAGAATCCTCTGAACCAGAGGAACCATTATCAGAATCAGAATGATGATGTTCATTTAAAAATTCATCTGAAAAATGAGAAGTTTTAAAAGACCTTTTACGTTTACTAGAAGGAGGAATAACAGACATGGCCTTCTTAATGGATTTAGAAACAAAATCTCTTATGTTAACAGGAACACTCTGAGAATTAGATGTTGACGGAACAGCAACAGGTAATGTAACATTACTAAAGGAAATATTATCTGCATTAACAAGTTTGTCATGACATTCATTACAAACAACAGCTGGAGGAACAGATACCACAAGTTTACAGCAGATACACTTAACTTTGGTCGATCCAGCACCAGGCAGCGTTTTTCCAGAAGTATCTTCTGACTCAGTGTCAATCTGGGACATCTTGCAATATGTAATAGAAAAAACAACATATAAAGCAAAATTGATCAAATTCCTTAAATGACAGTTTCAGGAATGGGAAAAAAATGCCAGTGAACAAGCTTCTAGCAACCAGAAGCAATAAATAATGAGACTTAAATAATGTGGAGACAATAGAGACGCCCATATTTTTTAGCGCCAAAAAAAGACGCCCACATTATTTGGCGCCTAAATGCTTTTGGCGCCAAAATGACGCCACATCCGGAACGCCGACACTTTTGGCGCAAAAAACGTCAAAAATGACGCAACTTCCGGCGACACGTATGATGCCGGAAACAGAAAAAAAAAATTTGCGCCAAAAAAGTCCGCGCCAAGAATGACGCAATAAAATGAAGCACTTTCAGCCCCCGTGAGCCTAACAGCCCACAGGGAAAAAAGTCAAATTTTAAGGTAAGAAAAAAATTGATTGATTCATATGCATTATCCCAAATATGAAACTGACTGTCTGAAATAAGGAACGTTGAACATTCTGAGTCAAGGCAAATAAATGTTTGAATACATATATTTAGAACTTTATATAAAAGTGCCCAACCATAGCTTAGAGTGTCACAGAAAATAAGACTTGCTTACCCCAGGACACTCATCTACATGTAGTAGAAAGCCAAACCAGTACTGAAACGAGAATCAGTAGAGGTAATGGTATATATAAGAGTATATCGTCGATCTGAAAAGGGAGGTAAGAGATGAATCTCTACGACCGATAACAGAGTGTAACATTATACCCCTTTAAGGGGCGGTTACCTCAGGTGCATATAAATTACACTGGATACATCACACCAATGCTTGGTATTGATGTATCCATCCTGGATTAACTTCCTGTGAGCTAATCCCTTTTGCACCTGTGAAGCTAGTTTCTCTCCTGTGGATTCTGGGGAAATTTGCCTGCTTCTCTCTCTCCCTGGATCCGGAGCCCTGCTACTCTCACCTGCTCTGTAGTGGACTTTCAGTTCCAGCTGACTACCGGGTGACGTCACTCCCACGAGCCACATCCACTGTGTCTCTCACACGCTGCTCTCAACCTCTGCTGCAGCGTCTCTGCCTTGTGCTCTCTCTCCCACAAGCCTCATCAGCTGTGTCTCACACACCCTGCTTCCAGCAGCTGCTGCAGCGTCTCTGCTTAGTGCTCTCTCTCCCAAGCAGGACTGTGCCTCTCTGACTGTGAGCTTTTTCTTCAATATTCATCTGCTTGTTACTCAAATCTCGGTAAGCTGAGTATTTATTTTTTCCAGTTCATATTTTCTAAGCTTTAGCTGCTTATTTTGTTTATTCATTGCAATGAAGGTATTTGTTATTTTTAAAGTCATGTCTGACTAAATTTGAACTACCATATGTTGCCAGGGGTAAATAGTTCTATATATTTTCATGACAACTGACTAGTATATTAAAATCATAATAAAAACATAATTTATGCTTACCTGATAAATTCCTTTCTCCTGTAGTGTGATCAGTCCACGGGTCATCATTACTTCTGGGATATTAACTCCTCCCCAACAGGAAGTGCAAGAGGATCACCCAGCAGAGCTGCTATATAGCTCCTCCCCTCTACGTCACACCCAGTCATTCGACCAAGAACCAACGAGAAAGGAGAAGCTAAAGGGTGCAGTGGTGACTGGAGTATAATTTAAAAATTTAGACCTGCCATAAAAAACAGGGCGGGCCGTGGACTGATCACACTACAGGAGAAAGGAATTTATCAGGTAAGCATAAATTATGTTTTCTCCTGTTAAGTGTGATCAGTCCACGGGTCATCATTACTTCTGGGATACCAATACCAAAGCAAAAGTACACGGATGACGAGAGGGATAGGCAGGATCTTTATACAGAAGGAACCACTGCCTGAAGAACCTTTCTCCCAAAAATAGCCTCCGAAGAAGCAAAAGTGTCAAATTTGTAAAATTTGGAAAAAGTATGAAGCGAAGACCAAGTTGCAGCCTTGCAAATCTGTTCAACAGAGGCCTCATTCTTAAAGGCCCAAGTGGAAGCCACAGCTCTAGTGGAATGAGCTGTAATTCTTTCAGGAGGCAGCTGTCCAGCAGTCTCATAGGCCAAACGTATTATGCTACGAAGCCAAAAAGAGAGAGAGGTAGCCGAAGCTTTTTGACCTCTCCTCTGACCAGAGTAAACGACAAACAGGGAAGATGTTTGTCGAAAATCTTTAGTTGCCTGTAAATAAAATTTTAGGGCACGAACTACATCTAGATTGTGCAGAAGTCGTTCCTTCTTTGAGGAAGGATTAGGACACAAGGATGGAACAACAATCTCCTGATTGATATTCCTGTTAGTGACTACCTTAGGTAAGAACCCAGGTTTAGTACGCAGAACTACCTTATCCGAGTGAAAAATCAGATAAGGAGAATCACAATGTAAGGCTGATAACTCAGAGACTCTTCGAGCCGAGGAAATAGCCATTAAAAATAGAACTTTCCAAGATAACAATTTTATATCAACGGAATGAAGGGGTTCAAACGGAACGCCCTGTAACACGTTAAGAACAAGGTTTAAACTCCATGGCGGAGCAATAGTTTTAAACACAGGCTTAATCCTGGCCAAAGCCTGACAAAAAGCCTGAACGTCTGGAACTTCTGACAGACGTTTGTGTAACAAAATGGACAGAGCTGAGATCTGTCCCTTTAAGGAACTAGCGGATAAACCCTTTTCTAAACCCTCTTGTAGAAAAGACAATATCCTAGGAATCCTAACCTTACTCCAAGAGTAACCCTTGGATTCGCACCAATACAGGTATTTACGCCATATTTTATGATAAATCTTTCTGGTAACAGGTTTCCTAGCCTGTATCAGGGTATCAATTACTGACTCAGAGAATCCACGCTTTGATAAAATCAAGCGTTCAATCTCCAGGCAGTCAGCTTCAGAAAAATTAGATTTTGATGTTTGAAAGGACCCTGAATCAGAAGGTCCTGTCTCAGAGGCAGAGACCAAGGTGGACAGGATGACATGTCCACTAGATCTGCATACCAGGTCCTGCGTGGCCACGCAGGCGCTATTAGAATTACTGATGCTCTCTCCTGTTTGATTCTGGCGATCAATCGAGGAAGCATCGGAAAGGGTGGAAACACATAAGCTCTCCCGAAGGTCCAAGGTGCTGTCAAAGCATCTACTAGGGCTGCTCCCGGATCCCTGGATCTGGACCCGTAACGAGGAAGCTTGGCGTTCTGTCGAGACGCCATGAGATCTATCTCTGGTTTGCCCCAACGTCGAAGTATTTGGGCAAAGACCTCCGGATGAAGTTCCCACTCCCCCGGATGAAAAGTCTGACGACTTAGGAAATCCGCCTCCCAGTTCTCCACTCCCGGAATGTGGATTGCTGAGAGATGGCAAGAGTGAGACTCTGCCCAACGAATTATCTTTGATACTTCCATCATCGCTAGGGAGCTTCTTGTTCCTCCTTGATGGTTGATGTAAGCTACAGTCGTGATGTTGTCCGACTGAAATCTGATGAACCCCCGAGTTGTTAACTGGGGCCAAGCCAGAAGGGCATTGAGAACTGCTCTCAATTCCAGAATGTTTATTGGCAGGAGACTCTCCTCCTGAGTCCATGATCCCGGAGCCTTCAGGGAATTCCAGACAGCGCCCCAACCTAACAGGCTGGCGTCTGTTGTTACAATTGTCCAATTTGGCCTGCTGAATGGCATCCCCTTGGACAGATGTGGCCGAGAAAGCCACCACAGAAGAGAATTTCTGGTCTCTTGATCCAGATTCAGAGTGGGGGACAAGTCTGAGTAATCCCCATTCCACTGACTTAGCATGCACAATTGCAGCGGTCTGAGGTGTAGGCGTGCAAAGGGGACTATGTCCATTGCCGCTACCATTAAGCCGATCACCTCCATACATTGAGCCACTGACGGGTGTTGAATGGAATGAAGGACCCGGCAGGCGTTTTGAAGTTTTGTTAACCTGTCTTCTGTCAGGTAAATCTTCATTTCTACAGAATCTATAAGAGTCCCCAAGAAGGGAACCGTTGTGAGTGGAACGAGAGAACTCTTCTTTTCGTTTACCTTCCACCCATGCGATCTTAGAAATGCCAGTACAAACTCTGTATGAGACTTGGCAGTTTGAAAGCTTGAAGCTTGAATCAGAATGTCGTCTAGGTATGGAGCTACCGAGATTCCTCGTGGTCTTAGCACCGCCAGAAGAGCCCCCAGAACCTTTGTGAAGATTCTTGGAGCCGTAGCCAACCCGAATGGAAGAGCTACAAACTGTTAATGCCTGTCTAGGAAGGCAAACCTTAGATACCGGAAATGATCTCTGTGAATCGGTATGTGAAGGTAAGCATCCTTTAAATCCACTGTGGTCATGTACTGACCCTTTTGGATCATGAGTAGGATTGTCCGAATAGTTTCCATTTTGAACGATGGAACTCTTAGGAATTTGTTTAGGATCTTTAAATCCAAGATTGGTCTGAAGGTTCCTTCTTTCTTGGGAACCACAAACAGATTTGAGTAAAACCCCTGTCCGTGTTCCGACCGTGGAACCGGATGGATCACTCCCATTAATAAAAGATCTTGTACACAGCGTAGAAACGCCTCTTTCTTTATTTGGTTTGTTGACAACCTTGACAGATGGAATCTCCCTTTTGGGGGAGAGGATTTGAAGTCCAGAAGATATCCCTGAGATATGATCTCTAACGCCCAGGGATCCTGGACATCTCTTGCCCAAGCCTGGGCGAAGAGAGAAAGTCTGCCCCCCACTAGATCCGGTCCCGGATCGGGGGCCCTCAATTCATGCTGTCTTAGGGGCAGCAGCAGGTTTTCTGGCCTGCTTGCCCTTGTTCCAGGACTGGTTAGGTCTCCAGCCTTGTCTGTAGCGAGCAACAGCTCCTTCCTGTTTTGGTGCAGAGGAAGTTGATGCTGCTCCTGTCTTGAAATTACGAAAGGAACGAAAATTAGACTGTCTAGCCTTCGGCATGGCTCTGTCTTGAGGCAGGGCGTGGCCTTTACCTCCTGTAATGTCAGCGATAATTTCCTTCAAACCGGGCCCGAATAAGGTCTGCCCTTTGAAAGGTATGTTGAGTAACTTAGATTTAGAAGTAACATCAGATGACCAGGATTTTAGCCACAGTGCTCTGCGTGCCTGAATGGCGAATCCGGAATTCTTAGCCGTAAGTTTAGTTAAATGTACAACGGCATCTGAAACAAATGAATTAGCTAGCTTAATTGTTTTAAGCTTGTTTGAAATTTCCTCTATAGTTATTGAGTCAAGAGTCTCTTCCAGGGACTCGGACCAAAAGGCTGATGTGGCCGTGACAGACGCAATACATGCAAGAGGTTGTAATATAAAACCTTGTTGAACAAACATTTTCTTAAGGTAACCTTCTAATTTGTTATCCATTGGATCAGAAAAGGCACAGCTATCCTCCACCGGGATAGTGGTACGCTTAGCCAGAGTCGAAACCGCTCCCTCCACCTTAGGGATCGTCTGCCATAAGTCCCGTGTGGTGGCGTCTATTGGAAACATTTTTCTAAATACAGGAGGGGGGGAAAAGGGCACACCGGGCCTATCCCACTCCTTAGTAATTATCTCTGTAAGCCTCTTAGGTATAGGAAATACGTCAGTACTCGCCGGTACCGCATAGTATCTATCCAGCCTACATAATTTCTCTGGAATTGCAACGGTGTTACAATCATTCAGAGCCGCTAATACCTCCCCTAACAGTACGTGGAGGTTTTCAAGCTTAAACTTAAAATTAGAAATGTCTGAATCCACTCTAATAGGATCAGAACCGTCACCTGCAGATTGAAGCTCTCCGTCCTCATGTTCCGCATACTGTGACCCAGTATCTGACATGGCCCTAGTATTATCAGCGCACTCTGTTCTCACCCCAGAGTGGTCCCGCTTCCCTCTAAGTTCTGGCAATTTTGACAAAACCTCAGTCATAACATTAGCCATGTCCTGCAATGTGATTTGTAATGGCCGCCCTGAAGTACCCGGCGTTACAATATCACGCACCCCCCGAGCGGGAGATGCAGGTTCTGACACGTGAGGGGAGTTAGACGGCATAACTTTCCTCTCGTTGTCTGGTGAAATCTGTTCAATTTGTACAGATTGACTTTTATTTAAAGTAGCATCAATACAATTAGTACATAAATTTCTATTGGGCTCCACTTTGGCTTTAGCACATATAGCACAGAGATATTCCTCTGAGTCAGACATGTTTAACACACTAGCAAATAACCAGCAAACTTGGAAATACTTTTCAAATCACTTTTATAAATAGTATGCAAAAACGCACTGTGCCTTTAAAAAGCACAGAAGGATATGACAGTTGAGTACAATAAAACAGATAATTTTATGAAAAACAAACTTTTTTCTCAGTAAAAATACAATTTTAGCAAAGGATTGCTCCCATTAGTAATGGATAACTAGCCCTTTAATAGCAGAAAAAAAGTACAGAATGTAACGTTTTTTATCACAGTCAAGCACAATCTCACAGGTCTGCTGTGAGTGATTACCTCCCTCAAAATAACTTTTGAAGACCCCTGAGCTCTGTAGAGACGAACCGGATCATGCAGGGAAGAAGAACAGACTTGTGACTGAATTTCTGATGCATAGTAAAAGCGCCAAATTCAGCCCCTCCACCTCACACACAACAGTGAGGGAGATCAGTAAACTGTCATAAATCAAATAAAATGCCCGCCAAGTGGATAAAACTAATGCCCAAATAAGTTTTCACCCAGTACCTCAGAAATATAAACGATTTCACATGCCAGCAAAAACGTTTAACCTCAATAAATGTAATTGTCATAAAAAGCCTGCTGCAAGCCGTTTTAACTGCAAAATAGGCTAAAGTTTTATGTAAACAGTATTATATCAGTGAAATGCCAGAATACTGAAGTGAAAATATACATACATGACAGCCTGATACCAGTTACTACTACTGCATTTAAGGCTGAACTTACTTTATATAGGTATTTGCAGTATTTTCTAGTCAATTCCATTCTCAGAAAATAATATGCTGCTACATACCTCTTTGCAGGTTAACCTGCCCGCTGTCCCCTGATCTGAAGTTTACCTCACTCCTCAGATGGCCGAGAACAGCAACCTGATCTTAACTACTCCGGTTAAAATCATACAGAAAAAACTCAGGTAGATTCTTCATCAAATTCTCCCTGAGAAGGAACAACACACTCCGGTGCTGTTTTAAAATAACAAACTTTTGATTGAAGTTATAAAAACTAAGTAAAATCACCACAGTCCTCTCACACATCCTATCTATTAGTTGGGTGCAAGAGAATGACTGGGTGTGACGTAGAGGGGAGGAGCTATATAGCAGCTCTGCTGGGTGATCCTCTTGCACTTCCTGTTGGGGAGGAGTTAATATCCCAGAAGTAATGATGACCCGTGGACTGATCACACTTAACAGGAGAAATATATATAAAACCCTAAGCCATGAGTTATTACATATATTTAAAAATGAAACACTCACTCAAGTTTTTATTTGGTAACCATACTTTTAATATATTGGAAAATCTATTCATGAATTATGCTCACAAAAGACTTGTTGAAAGCAGTGTTACTAATAAACTGTCACACACCTGTTACAGAATACCAAGCCAAACTTATCCAGCTGACTTAACTACAATGATGAACCCAGGTGACATAAACGCTCACTTCCAGGAATTATAAAACAAAGTTGACCTTTTAAGTCAGGGACTTAGAGAACTTCAGGTAGAAAACCTGACACTTAGGAATATTATTAAAGAAGGGTTAAGTGCAGCTAAACCCCCTGACACTAACACTCCTGACTCCCCAATTCCACCTCCTGAAAAATTCTCTGGAGATAGGAAATCATTTAGGCAGTTTCATAATGCCTGTAAATTATTTCTCACACTTAAGCCAAAAACATTTCCTAATGACCGTATAAAAGTACTAACTGTCATTTCTTTCCTAAGAGGTGAGCCCAGACAATGGGCAGATTTATTCTTAGAAAATAACGACCATATTCTAAATTCAATTGATGATTTCTTCAAGGCCATGTCGGATTTATATGAGGACCCCAACAGGCAACTCACAGCAGATTTTAAGTTGCGTAACTTAAAGCAACATAAGAGGCCTGTTGAGGAATATATCTCTGAATTTAAGATTTGGCAAAGGGATTCCCAATGGAATCAGGTTTCCCTAAAAAATCAATTTAGAATAGGATTGTCTGAAAATATTAAGGATGAGCTTGCTAGACTAGATCTCCCAGAAACACTTGACTCACTTATGTCTTTAACTATAAAAATAGACAGAAGAATTAGGGAAAGGAAACAGGAAAGATATTCCCCAGACTCCTATACCAAGGTTACCACCCCTAAAGCTTATACACCCTCTCATAAGAGTCAGGATGAAGCCATGGAGATAGGGTTCATTAGAGGACCCCTGTCCCCTGAGGAAAAGTCACGCAGAAAAGAACTGGGACTCTGCCTCTATTGTGCCGCAAAGGAGCATTCTGTTTCTGACTGTCCTTCTTTAAAGATACAAAGATCAGGTAAGACAAATTTTACCTCAGATCATTTACTATCTTTAACAGCACAAAATCCTGCATATTTCATTATTACTATATCTTTACAGTGGGGACAAAACCGACACAGTCTTAAGGCCGTTTTGGATTCGGGAGCCTACGCTAGTTATATAGATATAAAAGTTGTACAAGAAAATAAAATACCTATTATTGCAAAGAAAAAACCTGTTTCTGTACAATTAATTGATGGAAGACAGTTAGAGTCAGGACCCATCACACACCAAACAATTCCCTTATTAGTCACTACTCATGACATACACCAAGAGTTCATTTCTTTTGACGTTATTCCTTCACCCATTTTTCCTGTTGTATTAGGTCTACACTGGTTGAATATACATCAGCCCCTCGTACATTGGTCAGAAAAAACACTTGAATTTAATTCACAATATTGTACCACCACATGTTACCCTATACAACCTATTCTATCTGTCTTGGAAACTAACATCCCTCCTGTTTATTCAGATTTAAAACAAGTATTTGACAAACAGGAGGCAGAAACCTTTCCACCCCATCGGGAGTATGATTGCCCCATAGATCTAATCCCTGGGTCAAAAGTTCCATATGGACACATATTCCCACTTTCTAAACCTGAGCTTGATACGTTAAAAGAATATATCAATGAGAATCTCAGGAAGGGATTCATTAGACCCTCCACCTCCCCTGCAGGGGCAGGAATATTTTTCGTAACCAATAAAGATAAAACCATACGGCCAATCGTTGACTACCGCGAATTGAATAAAATAACAAAAAAAGATCGTTATCCTCTTCCACTCATCCCTGAATTAATTGAAAGATTACATGGCTCATCCATTTACACTAAGCTTGATCTAAGAGGAGCTTATAATTTAATAAGAGTGCGTTCTGGGGATGAGTGGTTGACTGCTTTCCGTACTAGGTACGGGTTATATGAATATACCGTAATGCCCTTTGGATTGTGCAATGCACCCGCCACATTCCAGAGGTTCATCAACGATGTGTTCCGTGATCTCCTTGAATGACATCCTTATATTTTCAGATAATGAAACAGAACATATAAAACATGTTAGGATAGTCCTCTCAAGACTGTTAGCTCATCACCTGTATGTGAAACCTGAAAAGTGTACCTTTCATTCCCCTGAAATCACTTTCCTTGGGTATCATATCATCTAAAGGGATATATATGGAGAAAACAAAGATCCAAACCATTCTTGATTGGCCTATACCAAAGACCAGAAAACATATACAAAAGTTTTTGGGATTTTCTAACTTCTATAGAAAATGTATTAAAAACTTTTCAGCAATAGTTAAACCCCTAACTAACTTGACAAAAGCCAATGTTCCTTTTGAATGGAACAAAGACGCAAATCACTCCTTCAATGTTCTAAAAAATTCCTTTACTACAGCACCTATTCTAGCATACCCTGATCCACAAAAACAGTACATACTAGAGGTTGATGCCTCATTCTACGCTATAGGAGCCGTATTGTCCCAAAAGAATCCCAAAACAAATAGGACTCACCCTGTAGCATATTATTCAAGAGTGTTAACAACCTCTGAAATAAATTACCATATCGGTGAAAAAGAGCTCTTGGCTGTTAAAAGCTCTCTTGAAACTTCGAGACACCTTTTAGAAGGTACAATAGAGCCTATAATTATTTTCACTGATCATCGCAACTTAGAGTACCTAAAAACATCTCGCACGTTAACATCTAGACAAGTGAGGTGGAGTTTGTTTTTCTCAAGATTTAATTACATCATAACCTATAGATCGGCTTTGAAGAATACCAAGGCCGACATACTTTCTAGGCTTCCTTCTCCTCCTCCTAAGATTCAGATGTGTAAACCCCTAGTTCCATTAGATAATATAGTGGGGACTTTAGCTATATCAACCACTGAATTAAAAGAGAAGCAACTAACTGATACTACTAAAGTGCTATACAACTTAACACAAGGAGAGAATGGGTTATACTACCATGACACAAAACTCTATGTACCCCCTTCACTAATGGAACAAGTTCTCTCCTCTTGTCATGAATCTCCCCTTTCAGGTCACCCTGGTATGAACAAAACTTATGACTTAGTTACAAGATCCTACTGGTGGCCCCACATAAACACAGAAATAAGAAACTACATAAAATCATGTTCAGTTTGCACAACCTGTAAAACCAATAGGAATAAACCCACAGGGTTTCTTCTCTCCCTACCAGTTCCAGACAGACCGTGGAAAGACATTGCTATAGATTATATTGTTGATCTACCTGTATCTGAAAAGAATAACACAATAATCGTTATCGTTGATCTCTTCACTAAAATGGCACACTTTGTGCCTTATTATAAGTTACCAACCGCCCTGGAAACTGTAAATATCCTTATAAAACATGTCATCTGCCTACACGGCTTACCGAACACTATAACATCTGACAGAGGTTCACAATTTACCTCTAAGGTTTGGAAACAATTATGTTCATCCCTTAACATTGAACAACGGCTTTCTACCGCATTCCATCCCCAAACCAATGGACAAACGGAGCGCACAAACCATTGGTTGGAGGAATATATAAGATGTTACACCAACCAACAACAAAATAACTGGACAAACTTACTTCCCCTTGCAGAATTCGCACATAATAATACTTACCATTCAACAATAAAAGCTACTCCTTTCTTTGCTAATTATGGCTACCATCCGAGCTTTCATCTACACCCCGAAGTCACCACTGACTGCCCAGTCATTGATGATCTTACTAACACTATGCTTGAAACATTCTCTCAACTTTATGACACTATAAAAATTGCCCAACAGAGGCAAAAGAAATACTACGACCTCAGGCATCGTCCTCCTCCTTCATATGTTCTTGGAGATCTTGTTTGGCTCTCTACGAGGAACTTACGGATCTCCGTGCCCAGCAAGAAGTTTCATAAACTTTTTATTGGTCCTTTCCCCATCATTAAAATAGTAAATGAGAATGCTGTTACTCTCCAATTGCCCCCCTCTCTTAAAGTACACCCCACGTTTCACGTCTCACTCCTCAAACCCTACAGTTCACTTCGGAATCCTTTGGACCCTTCTGTTCCTGTGTTGCCTATAGCTCCGGATGTGGAATATGAGGTTGCTGCCATCCTTGACTCCAGGAAGGTTTCTGGTCGTCTTCAGTACCTGGTACATTGGAAGGGGTACCCTTCTGAGGAGGATTCTTGGGAACCTTCGGTTAATCTCTCCGCTCCCAGGTTGGTCTCTCTTTTCCACAGAAGATTCCCGGATCGTCCCAGACCTTGACCCACGGAGTGGTTGCTCTTAAGGGGGGGGGGGGGTCCTGTAACATTATACCCCTTTAAGGGGCGGTTACCTCAGGTGCATATAAATTACACTGGATACATCACACCAATGCTTGGTATTGATGTATCCAGCCTGGATTAACTTCCTGTGAGCTAATCCCTTTTGCACCTGTGAAGCTAGTTTCTCTCCTGTGGATTCTGGGGAAATTTGCCTGCTTCTCTCTCTCCCTGGATCCGGAGCCCTGCTACTCTCACCTGCTCTGTAGTGGACTTTCAGTTCCAGCTGACTACCGGGTGACGTCACTCCCACGAGCCACATCCACTGTGTCTCTCACACGCTGCTCTCAACCTCTGCTGCAACGTCTCTGCCTTGTGCTCTCTCTCCCACAAGCCTCATCAGCTGTGTCTCACACACCCTGCTTCCAGCAGCTGCTGCATCGTCTCTGCTTAGTGCTCTCTCTCCCAAGCAGGACTGTGCCTCTCTGACTGTGAGCTTTTTCTTCAATATTCCTCTGCTTGTTACTCAAATATCGGTAAGCTGAGTATTTATTTTTTCCAGTTCATATTTTCTAAGCTTTAGCTGCTTATTTTGTTTATTCATTGCAATGAAGGTATTTGTTATTTTTAAAGTCATGTCTGACTAAATTTGAACTACCATATGTTGCCAGGGGTAAATAGTTCTATATATTTTCATGACAACTGATTAGTATATTAAAATCATAATAAAATATATGTAAAACCCTAAGCCATGAGTTATTACATATATTTAAAAATGAAACACTCACTCAAGTTTTTATTTGGTAACCATACTTTTAATATATTGGAAAATCTATTCATGAATTATGCTCACAAAAGACTTGTTGAAAGCAGTGTTACTAATAAACTGTCACACACCTGTTACACAGAGAACCTATGAAATAGACCCCGTAGAAGGAGATCATTGAATTCAGATAGGCAATACTCTCCTCACATCCCTCTGACATTCACTGCACGCTGAGAGGAAAACCGGGCTCCAACCTGCTGCGGAGCGCATATCAACGTAGAATCTAGCACAAACTTACTTCACCACCTCCATAGGAGGCAAAGTTTGTAAAACTGATTTGTGGGTGTGGTGAGGGGTGTATTTATAGGCATTTTGAGGTTTGGGAAACTTTGCCCCTCCTGGTAGGAATGTATATCCCATAAGTCACTAGCTCATGGACTCTTGCTAATTACATGAAAGAAAACAGTGCACCAAAATATGACCTGCGTGTGAAAACCCATTAAGATACCTAAGTGCACTATCCCAGCATGAGCAGACTCGAAAACCGACACATGAAAAAGATATACACAATCTTAAAAAACTGCTCCACTAAAAAAAAAAAAAAGTCTTCATTTTTTATTTTTTTTAAAGGGGAACAACTTTAAAAAAAAAAAAAAAAATCTATTCCAAGGAGTGTTTTTTTAAATAAATAAATATATATATAAATAATACTATCTGGCTTAATTGAGTGCCGATATATAATAATAAAAACTGTTGACCTATATGCACTCATCTACTTGAAGAAAAAAAAACATAAAAAAGCCAAACCAATGCTGAGACATAGCAGAGGATATCGATGACCCAACAGGAAGAGGAAAAAGGACAGGTACCCGCGACACCTGTGGTAGGCTTGTGACAAAACCCATGAGGTGAAAAAATATGTCACTACCCATACTACCAATACATCCCTCCATGAAACAGGGCACCCTGAGGGGAAATGGGCCACAACTCAGTCTGAGTAACCCTCACACTGAAGAATAACATGCACATCTTCATCACCATCCTCCAGCAAGGTAAAGACAAGACTGATTAACCAGTAAAGTGGGATGGCTTTTGTAGAACTCTTTGGGATTGGGAACCTTTGCCTCTTAGTGGTAGAGAAGAGTAATTCCCAGGAGTCCCTGAACCCAAATTTTTTCTTTCGTGATTCAGATAGAGCAGGCAATTTTAAGCAACTTTCTAATTTACTCCTATTAACAATTTTTCTTCGTTTTCTTGCTATCTTTATTTGAAAAATAAAGTCCAGCACTTGTTTATTGGTCGATAAATTTATCCACCAATCAGCAAGAACAACCCAGGTTGTTAACCAAAAATGGACCGGCATCTAAACTTACATTCTTGTTTTTCAAATAAAGATACCAAGAGAATGAAGAACATTTGCTATTAGGAGTAAATTAGAAAGTTTCTTAAAATCGCATGCTCTATCTGAACCACAAAAGAAAAAATTTGGGTTCAGTGTCCCTTTAAGAGAACAAAACAAAATTTGATAACTAAAGTAAACTAGAACGTTTTTAAAAATTCATACTCTGTTTAAAACATACTAACAATATTAGATAGAGTTAATTTCCTTGCCAGAAAGCCACACATTTCAAGTCATGAAAACAAGGCTATGCTCTAAATCTGCCATAAATCGGCCATGCATCACTGCCTATCCTAAGCTTCAGGTGATAGTGTCAGATAATATTATCCATTCTGCAGTTGGCAGAGGGAGAGAGTAGTATACAATATCAGTTTGTTTAGTTATCTTACCCCTCTGCCCCAGGTGTAAGCTGTTTGTCTCCTGTTAAGTCTGGAGCATCATCTTCATCCGATGACCCGGCGCTGGAGGATTCCTCGTCGCTGTCTGCAAGATAGTACGCTCTTGGCCTAGCACTGTTGGAGAAATAATAAGACAACTCATAATTAGCTTTGCATTGCAATATAACGATTAGAGGGACAGTCTAGTCAAAATTAAAACTTTCATTATTCAGATAGGACTTGTAATTTTAATCAATGTTCCAATGTACTTTTATAATCAAATTTGCTTTGTTCTCTTGGTAATTCTCATTTGAAACAAAACCTAGGTAGGCTCATAAGCCCTTGAGGTCTGCCTCTTATCAAATATTTTTTAAATTACCTTTCACAACAAAAGACTGTTAAGTTCATGTGGTTCATATAGATAACACTGTGTTAATGCACAGGGAGTTATTTAAAAGTTAGCACAAGACAATACTAAATGCAAGTCAATAGATAATAAACAGTCACAGTCATGTGATTGGGGGCTGGAAGAAGGTTCTTAGATACAAGGTAATCACAGTGATAAAAAGTATATTACTATAACTGTGTTGGTTATGCAAAACTGGGGAATGGGTAATAAAGGGATTATCTATATTTTAAAACAATAACAATTCTATTGGAGACTGTCCCTTTAAAGGAATAGTCTAGTCAAAATTAAACTTTAATGACAGAACATACACTTTTAAGCAACTTTCTAATTCACTCCTATTATCATTTTTTCTTCATTATCTTGGTATCTTCATTTAAAAAAGGAGGAATGTAAGCATAGGATGATTGGTGATTGGTGTCTAAATGTAGCCGCCAAACAGCATGCGCTACTCAGGTGCTGAACCAAAATTGGGCCGGCTCCTAAGCTTACATTCATATAAAGATACCAAGAGAATGAAGAAAAATTGATAATAGGAGTAAATTGGAAAGTTGCTTAAAATTGCATGCTCTATCTGAATCATGAAAGTTTAATTTTGACTAGACTGTACCTTTAATATGAGAGTAATGCTTCACTTTTTATGTAAACACAAGAATGCTGGGACCTCTGGTGTATCCTCATAAGAGCAATCACTATAGCTAACTGCAATGGTCGCATCAACCAATCGCACAGTGACAGGAAGTGAGATGCCTTTCTGGTTGCTATGGTGAGGGTGCATCAGAGCAATTATAAAGTAAAGTAATATATGAACTGATGAGCCTAATTGTAGGAGACGTGACATTTAACATAATACTGTATGTAGATTTGCTTCCCATACACAGAGCCCAGGAGCGGAGATGTAACATTGTTTATATTTAATAAGGCAGATAGAAAAATGACTCAATTTTACTGTATCAAACATTAATTTTAAATATATTAAAGCCCTGATCCAGTCACATTATTCCTAATGAGAGATAAAATCATTTTCCATTGAACTTATAACCCCTATTGTTTTTAGGATTTGAAACCTATGTCAAACACTGGACAGATCTGCAAAAGGACTTAAGTGTGAGGAAAAAGGGGCAAGCATTCAAAATGAAATATGTTATAATTTTATTTAAATAAAACTATTTAAATGGTTAATATTAAGGTAATCATTATTTTTCTCCTTCCAACAAAGTACAGCTTAAAATTTGATCAAATATGAATGATTAACCTATTAACCTGGAGATAGTTCACCTCCCAATAATTTCATTAATTTCAATGATCTATCTATGTATATCTAATGATATGTAACCAAATCAGTAATGGTCTGATATAACTGGAAAAAACAAATGATGCTTACCTGATAATATCATTTTCTTCTGATGGAAAGAGTCCACAGCTGCATTCATTACTTTTGGGAAATAAGAACCTGGACACCAGGAGGAGGCAAAGATAACCCAGCCAAAGGCTTAAATACTCCCACTCCCCTCATCCCCCAGTCATTCTGCCGAGGAACTAGGAACAGTAGAAGAAATATCAGAGTGAAAGGTGCCAGAAGATATAAGGACGCCCCACATAAAATTACGGGTGGGGAGCTGTGGACTCTTTCCATCAGAAGAAAAGGAAATTATCAGGTAAGCATATATTATGTTTTTCTTCTTAAATGGAAAGAGTCCACAGCTGAATTCATTACTTTTGGGGAAATAATACCCAAGCTATAGAGGACACTGAATGCCAAGACGGGAGGGTACAATAGGCGGCCCATACTGAGGGCACCAGGCCTGAACCTCTATCCAATAAAAAAACCCTGCTTCATCCGAAGCTGAGAAAATTTTAAGAGGAAAAGCCCCAGTGACACTAACTCACAGTTAGTCCAGAAGCCAAACTAGAGACCGCAAACTGACTCGACTGAGCAAACAGTCCTCCAGGAGAGACGGTCGCCCAACAAACGGTCCCCCACTGCTCATCTCCACAAATGAAGGAGACACAAGCCGAAACCCCCAAGGGGACAACGCAAAGGAGAACCAAGGAAACCGAAAGGTCCCTTAATACAAAAAGGAACACCTCCACAAGTGAGCCCAGCTCACAGAGACCCAAAGGGGCCCAAACAGGGAAAGGAGGCCACGCCTATACCAAGCAAAATCCGGGATAAGACCGGGCACAGAGACAGAACAGACGTCTCCCCAATATCCTGCGAAAAAGCAATGCAACGGAAGAGGCAAAGTCCTCCCAGTGTCTGGCCATAGAATACCAAGGTATTCGACCATGAAAAAGTGTGTAATTGTGATATCCCTTTAAGACTTTCTGACTATCAGCACTTCCTCCTATTTAAGGAAGTGCTTTTCCATTACTCAGTGCCTGAAAATTAAAGTGGATTCTCTCATCCTGTGCTTCTGCTCTTTCCAAGCAGTTTACTTTTCCCTTTCAGGTCATAAGTATTTTATTTTTTGAAGGCTGTTTGTATCTCAAAGTTTGCTGCACTTCTTTCCTGATTCTTTTGGACTGATACTTCTAATCGTATCCCTACGCTACCGGAACTCTATCACACGCGGCTGAAGCCGCACTCACACAAGCTGCTACCGGAACGCCGCTCTCTACTAATCTCCGGTTTAGCACTTACTCTGCTGTTATTACCGCTCTCCACGCTACACCATCGCTCCTGGGAAAATCTGGTCTTGTCACCACGCTGGTTTGGGTATCGTATTGTATACAAATCATAAGGTTCCCAAAAATAACGCTAAGTGTTTTTACTTACCTGAGGTGTATTACACTGAATTAACCTCCTCCTTGCTGGTCAATATTGCGTGTGTGCTGGAACTTTGTATATATATTTTAGAGTGTTTGTGTGAGTGCGTGAAACTTAAGGAAAGATATATTACCATTACTTTATCTAGAGTTGAACTCTATCACTTCGTTTCTTATCCTGAATATAAAGGATTTTTTCTCAATTTTTCTTTTTTGACAATATTAATGAATCATTGCTTATATAAAAGAGACTTAATAAGTATCTCTCATAAGATTTATTATTATCATTCATAGAGGTTTAATCCATACTTTTCATTTCAATTACTAAAAGTAAATGCTCACCTTGAACATGCTAGTAGAACAAGTTATGTTTATTAGCTGTTTACAAGAATAGAGCAACATTCCATTTATTTTATTTTTTATTAAATTTTCTCTGAAGTTTGGTGAGACAAAATTATCACAGTAATACACCCAGGAGAAAAACCACAAGTTTGAGAACACAAAGTCCACAACAGGACGACATAGAGGGTACGTGCGAGGAAGAAGAAGCAGTCAAGCAAGAAACAGACCGCAAAAGCAACCTTCATACAGAGGGCACGTTCCAGGCAACCTAAGTCGCCGGACCTACACACAGGTCCCTGAAAAGAGGAACACAAAAACCTCAATCGAGGTCCCCCGAGAAGGAGAGTATACTCTCAGAACCCGAAGGAAGAGTAAACCCTCTTCTAATCAATGTAGCAAGTTGAAAAGAAAATCTATACCCTAGCAGACTAAGCTAACAGGATAGACTCAACAAGCTCACACATCCAGAGAAGACTGTGCAAACGCAGTTCCTTAGACCGCTTGGCCATCCCAACCTGCAGACCCCCACTCAGTTGGACCAACCCAGCCTCCGAAATCCAAGACGGGGAAACAAAGAATCCTGAAACAGGTACAGGAACAAGCATAAGGATAGCACAGTCATCCCCACAGAGCACAAGTACAACCCGACTCTAAAACAGACAACAAGGCCAAAGACCAAATAATCTATAAAAATAAGTGCCCAACAAGTCTGCTTGGAGCCAGCAAGACCACAGGGGGAACCAATCCCACCTTTACGCCTCCCATCCAGGAGAAGCCCCAAGCAAGGACTCTATCTCCCCCAAAGAAAAGGAACAATCCCCCAAAGAAAAGGGATGATGCCGGAAGGGCAACAACTGTCCTCAAGGCCCGAAGGCACCGGCTAATGGGAAGTGAAATTCCTAACACAGATGTCCTAGAAAAGGACCCACCTACAAGTAGCTTGCCAAGCAGAGGCACAGCCAACCCATTCGTCTGCAAAGCAGGGAAACCACGGGAACACTGGCAAGCTGACCAGGGGAATGCAACCCTAAGGCGCAACAGAAATTGGACATCCAGCGCCAGCAGCTGGGTACGAACCAACCACCCTTGAGGCTCAAGACACACGGCTAACCACCAGATGACATGGGCCACTCTGTGGCAAAAAGTAAAACCTGGCCAACCATGACCGGGTGAGGTAGATGGAGCCAAGATTCCAAAACCACCCAAGACAGGGTCAGTAAAAAAGCCAAGCAAAGCATCAGCAATCTGAAGTCTCAGGACGAAAAACAGGTCCAGGCACCTAATAGTTCAGGCAAACCTTACCCTAGGACTAAACACCCCAACCGGCCAAAAAGCCAGACACAAGGGTATGGATGCATATCCAGAGAATCCGGATAGTGAGAAGAACCCAAAAAGCTCAGACCAAAGGAAGGAACCACCCCTAGCTAAAGTCTAGCGCTCCAAAAAACAACGCTAGAAGTCGTAAGATACTTCTCAGAGCCTCAGGACAACCAAGGGATAAGTCGAGGTCCAAAAAAATCCTACTAGCAGGACTAGTTTCCCTAACCCCTCCACACAAGCAGAGGACACAAGGAAGAGAAGGCACTAAGCCTACCCAGCTCCGGAAAAACTCCAAGCTAAACAAAAGTCCCCACAGGGAACAACCATCACCCGAAAACACAGATTCCTAAAAGGAGATCCACTCACTCGGAGACAACGGAAGAAGACCCAAAGGCCTCTTTATAATGCAGTCAAGAGTAAGAGCTGCATCTAGATACAATAGAAACAGCTAAGTGTACATCTACAAGGTGTTAAGAGCTGCAACAGGTTTCAAACTGCAAACCTTCCGCATGCTAGACAGCTATCCTGTACAAGCTGTTGGATCAAGCCCAAAAGGACACATCCAGAGGCTTAAAAAATGAAGGCCAAACCGCTCAATAGCAGTAAGGGGCATTAAGCCCACCCACCCTCCACCACATGGGGGAGGAAACTCTAAGATCTGATGAAATCAGATGTCAGATAGAGTGACGCAGCAGAAAACTCCCCTGCCCGGTCATCTATGACTGAGGGCTATAAGGACTGAAACAATCCTTCCCACCTCACGGACCCACAGGTTCTCTCAAATGCTTAGTTGAACATGAAAAACAATGATAACCTGAGCACTCAGTGCTTCTACCGAACCAGCCGAGCAGAACAGCGTCACGTGCCTGAACAGCCGCAAAACCGAACGAACCCGACAGGACCAGCCTGTACCTAGGGTCCCAACCGGCAAGAGTAAAATTTTTCAATACCAGAAGGTTCCAGAAGGAAACAAAAACAATCAAAAGACATCCCATCGGATATAAATAAAATATAAGGCAACCCGGAGGTTAACTCCCAAAAAGACACAGGCCTACCCGCAGGACCAGCCAAACGGAGCCCTATCACACAAAACTGGAAAAGATCACGAGATTACTTCATCCCCACCTGTCTAATGAGGTGCACCATTTGAATTATCAGACTGAAAATCCCCGTATCTGGTAACGATAGGGTCATTCAATAACTGAAAAACATGTCTGAGCAACACGTGAAGGCGCAGAATCCTGTAACGGAAGGCACAACACTCAGGGACAGATACCCCCGCAGGGAACTGTAGAGGACCTCCCAAAGGTGGAAGGCCCGGGACAATAGGGCACAAGCACATTTCTAAAATAAACATCTGGACTCTGCAGACGAACAATCGCCAACATTATGTGGAAGCGAAAATATGCTGCATCCTCCAGGGGAAACACGCCACCCCACCATAAACTGGGTTACCCGCATGTGCAGAAATATGATTTGGTAGGGAACTTGCCTCTCAGAGGACAGGACCCCCAGAGGTGGATGGCTCAGCAGTCCCTTGATTCCTCGAGCCCGAGGAACCAAGCGCTCTAAAATGGCATACGGAACAAAACTGGTTGACAGGCATCAACGAGGCTACTCCGGATTCATCACCAGACGCAGAATCTGAAATCAAAATAGTCTCAGCATCAGAATCCTCTGTAAATGAATCTGAAATTAACAGTCTCAGCATCAGAATTATCCATAACTGGATAGAGAATATTTAAATATGGACTAAAGTAGTGAAAAACTAAAACGGCACCTGATACCACCTCCTATGACCAGACCCCTGAGGACTAGGAAATTTCCTTCGCCACGCGATCGGGAATACAGAAATGGAACAACGGAACATAGCCACGCCCGAACACAAGGTAAACTGTACAGTCCAAACAAGCGCGCCCAGCCAAAAGGCTGCGTCACTTCCAAAGGCCTCAATGTTCCAACCACGAGCCCAGTAAACATTGCACATAAGCAGGTTGAATCACATAACAAACATGATTGTAAAAACCCCCTTATTCAATAAACACCCTAAGGAGATATTAACCCTCGATTCCAAGATACTAAAAGAGACTCACTGAGACCCTTATGTTTATCTTTTAGATCCGCAAGGTGGTAGCCTCTCGGGAAACATTCACATTATAGTACATTGCGAATAAAGTAAAATGAAACAATCTTACCAGAATCTACGCCGTGGAACAGGAACATGGCCCTTCAAGTGTGACGGATAGTAGCATCGCCTCCGCCATGGACTTGAGAGAAGAAAGCCAGCAGCGAAGCGGATTGCTTGAGGAGCTGTTAATATGAGTCGGGATGGTTTCGCAGAAAGAAACTCCCTGCATCTCCGGACCCTAACTTTCATCCAAGCCCTCACTGAGAGACTGACAGGACTACTTAAATCTCCTGTCCCATGCCGAAGAGTACTACCCTCTATAAGAGACAAAAACAAAAAACAGAATTTATGTTTACCTGATAAATTTCTTTCTCCAACGGTGTGTCCGGTCCACGGCGTCATCCTTACTTGTGGGATATTCTCTTCCCCAACAGGAAATGGCAAAGAGCCCAGCAAAGCCGGTCACATGATCCCCCCCAGGCTCCGCCTACCCCAGTCATTCGACCGACGTTAAGGAGGAATAATAGCATAGGAGAAACCATATGGTACCGTGGTGACTGTAGTTAAAGAAAATAAATTATCAGACCTGATTAAAAAACCAGGGCGGGCCGTGGACCGGACACACCGTTGGAGAAAGAAATTTATCAGGTAAACATAAATTCTGTTTTCTCCAACATAGGTGTGTCCGGTCCACGGCGTCATCCTTACTTGTGGGAACCAATACCAAAGCTTTAGGACACGGATGAAGGGAGGGAGCAAATCAGGTCACCTAAATGGAAGGCACCACGGCTTGCAAAACCTTTCTCCCAAAAATAGCCTCAGAAGAAGCAAAAGTATCAAACTTGTAAAATTTGGTAAAAGTGTGCAGTGAAGACCAAGTCGCTGCCCTACATATCTGATCAACAGAAGCCTCGTTCTTGAAGGCCCATGTGGAAGCCACAGCCCTAGTGGAATGAGCTGTGATTCTTTCGGGAGGCTGCCGTCCGGCAGTCTCGTAAGCCAATCTGATGATGCTTTTAATCCAAAAAGAGAGAGAGGTAGAAGTTGCTTTTTGACCTCTCCTTTTACCTGAATAAACAACAAACAAGGAAGATGTTTGTCTAAAATCCTTTGTAGCATCTAAATAGAATTTTAGAGCGCGAACAACATCCAAATTGTGCAACAAGCGTTCCTTCTTTGAAACTGGTTTCGGACACAGAGAAGGTACGATAATCTCCTGGTTAATGTTTTTGTTAGAAACAACTTTTGGAAGAAAACCAGGTTTAGTACGTAAAACCACCTTATCTGCATGGAACACCAGATAAGGAGGAGAACACTGCAGAGCAGATAATTCTGAAACTCTTCTAGCAGAAGAAATTGCAACTAAAAACAAAACTTTCCAAGATAATAACTTAATATCAACGGAATGTAAGGGTTCAAACGGAACCCCCTGAAGAACTGAAAGAACTAAATTGAGACTCCAAGGAGGAGTCAAAGGTTTGTAAACAGGCTTGATTCTAACCAGAGCCTGAACAAAGGCTTGAACATCTGGCACAGCTGCCAGTTTTTTGTGAAGTAACACCGACAAGGCAGAAATCTGTCCCTTCAGGGAACTTGCCGATAATCCTTTTTCCAATCCTTCTTGAAGGAAGGATAGAATCCTAGGAATCTTAACCTTGTCCCAAGGGAATCCTTTAGATTCACACCAACAGATATATTTTTTCCAAATTTTGTGGTAAATCTTTCTAGTTACAGGCTTTCTGGCCTGAACAAGAGTATCGATAACAGAATCTGAGAAACCTCGCTTCGATAAAATCAAGCGTTCAATCTCCAAGCAGTCAGCTGGAGTGAAACCAGATTCGGATGTTCGAACGGACCCTGAACAAGAAGGTCTCGTCTCAAAGGTAGCTTCCAAGGTGGAGCCGATGACATATTCACCAGATCTGCATACCAAGTCCTGCGTGGCCACGCAGGAGCTATCAAGATCACCGACGCCCTCTCCTGATTGATCCTGGCTACCAGCCTGGGGATGAGAGGAAACGGCGGGAACACATAAGCTAGTTTGAAGGTCCAAGGTGCTACTAGTGCATCCACTAGAGCCGCCTTGGGATCCCTGGATCTGGACCCGTAGCAAGGAACTTTGAAGTTCTGACGAGAGGCCATCAGATCCATGTCTGGAATGCCCCATAGTTGAGTGACTTGGGCAAAGATTTCCGGATGGAGTTCCCACTCCCCCGGATGCAATGTCTGACGACTCAGAAAATCCGCTTCCCAATTTTCCACTCCCGGGATGTGGATAGCAGACAGGTGGCAGGAGTGAGACTCCGCCCATAGAATAATCTTGGTCACTTCTTCCATCGCTAGGGAACTCCTTGTTCCCCCCTGATGGTTGATGTACGCAACAGTCGTCATGTTGTCTGATTGAAACCGTATGAACTTGGTCCTCGCTAGCTGAGGCCAAGCCTTGAGAGCATTGAATATCGCTCTCAGTTCCAGAATATTTATCGGTAGAAGAGATTCTTCCCGAGACCAAAGACCCTGAGCTTTCAGGGATCCCCAGACCGCGCCCCAGCCCATCAGACTGGCGTCGGTCGTGACAATGACCCACTCTGGTCTGCGGAATGTCATCCCTCGTGACAGGTTGTCCAGGGACAGCCACCAACGGAGTGAGTCTCTGGTCCTCTGATTTACTTGTATCTTTGGAGACAAGTCTGTATAGTCCCCATTCCACTGACTGAGCATGCACAGTTGTAATGGTCTTAGATGAATGCGCGCAAAAGGAACTATGTCCATTGCCGCTACCATCAACCCGATCACTTCCATGCACTGAGCTACGGAAGGAAGAGGAACGGAATGAAGTATCCGACAAGAGTCCAGAAGTTTTGTCTTTCTGGCCTCTGTTAGAAAAATCCTCATTTCTGAGGAGTCTATAATTGTTCCCAAGAAGGGAACCCTTGTTGACGGGGATAGAGAACTCTTTTCCACGTTCACTTTCCAGCCGTGAGATCTGAGAAAGGCCAGGACGATGTCCGTGTGAGCCTTTGCTCGAGGGAGGGACGACGCTTGAATCAGAATGTCGTCCAGGTAAGGTACTACTGCAATGCCCCTTGGTCTTAGTACCGCTAGAAGGGACCCTAGTACCTTTGTGAAAATCCTTGGAGCAGTGGCTAATCCGAAAGGAAGCGCCACAAACTGGTAATGTTTGTCCAGGAATGCAAACCTTAGGAACCGATGATGTTCCTTGTGGATAGGAATATGTAGATACGCATCCTTTAAATCCACCGTGGTCATGAATTGACCTTCCTGGATGGAAGGAAGGATAGTTCGAATGGTTTCCATCTTGAACGATGGGACCTTGAGAAATTTGTTTAAGATCTTGAGATCTAAGATTGGTCTGAACGTTCCCTCTTTTTTGGGAACTATGAACAGATTGGAGTAGAACCCCATCCCTTGTTCTCTTAATGGAACAGGATGAATCACTCCCATTTTTAACAGGTCTTCTACACAATGTAAGAACGCCTGTCTTTTTATGTGGTCTGAAGACAACTGAGACCTGTGGAACCTCCCCCTTGGGGGAAGTCCCTTGAATTCCAGAAGATAACCCTGGGAGACTATTTCTAGCGCCCAAGGATCCAGAACATCTCTTGCCCAAGCCTGAGCGAAGAGAGAGAGTCTGCCCCCCACCAGATCCGGTCCCGGATCGGGGGCCAATATTTCATGCTGTCTTGGTAGCAGTGACAGGTTTCTTGGCCTGCTTTCCCTTGTTCCAGCCTTGCATTGGTCTCCAAGCTGGCTTGGCTTGAGAAGTATTACCCTCTTGCTTAGAGGACGTAGCACTTTGGGCTGGTCCGTTTTTACGAAAGGGACGAAAATTAGGTCTATTTTTTGCCTTGAAAGGCCTATCCTGAGGAAGGGCGTGGCCCTTACCCCCAGTGATATCAGAGATAATCTCTTTCAAGTCAGGGCCAAACAGCGTTTTCCCCTTGAAAGGAATGTTTAGTAACTTGTTCTTGGAAGACGCATCAGCCGACCAAGATTTCAACCAAAGCGCTCTGCGCGCCACAATAGCAAACCCAGAATTCTTAGCCGCTAACCTAGCCACTTGCAAAGTGGCGTCTAGAGTGAAAGAATTAGCCAATTTGAGAGCATTGATTCTGTCCATAATCTCCTCATAAGGAGGAGAATCACTATCGAGCACCTTAATCAGTTCATCAAACCAGAAATATGCAGCTGTAGTGACAGGGACAATGCATGAAATGGGTTGTAGAAGGTAACCCTGCTGAACAAACATCTTTTTAAGCAAACCTTCTAATTTTTTATCCATAGGATCTTTGAAAGCACAACTATCCTCTATGGGTATAGTGGTGCGTTTGTTTAAAGTAGAAACCGCTCCCTCGACCTTGGGGACTGACTGCCATAAGTCCTTTCTGGGGTCGACCATAGGAAACAATTTTTTAAATATGGGGGGAGGGACGAAAGGAATACCGGGCCTTTCCCATTCTTTATTAACAATGTCCGCCACCCGCTTGGGTATAGGAAAAGCTTCTGGGAGCCCCGGCACCTCTAGGAACTTGTCCATTTTACATAGTTTCTCTGGAATGACCAACTTTTCACAATCATCCAGAGTGGATAATACCTCCTTAAGCAAAATGCGGAGATGTTCCAACTTAAATTTAAATGTAATCACATCAGATTCAGCCTGATGAGAAATGTTCCCTGAATCAGTAATTTCTCCCTCAGACAAAACCTCCCTGGCCCCCTCAGATTGGATTAGGGGCCCTTCAGAGATATTAATATCAGCGTCGTCATGCTCTTCAGTAACTAAAACAGAGCAGCCACGCTTACGCTGACAAGGGTTCATTTTGGCTAAAATGTTTTTGACAGAATTATCCATTACAGCCGTTAATTGTTGCATAGTAAGGAGTATTGGCGCGCTAGATGTACTAGGGGCCTCCTGAGTGGGCAAGACTCGTGTAGACGAAGGAGGGAATGATGCAGTACCATGCTTACTCCCCTCACTTGAGGAATCATCTTGGGCATCATTGTCATTATCACATAAATCACATTTATTTAAATGAATAGGAATTCTGGCTTCCCCACATTCAGAACACAGTCTATCTGGTAGTTCAGACATGTTAAACAGGCATAAACTTGATAAGAAAGTACAAAAAACGTTTTAAAATAAAACCGTTACTGTCACTTTAAATTTTAAACTGAACACACTTTGTTACTGCAATTGCGAAAAAACATGAAGGAATTGTTCAAAAATCACCAAATTTTCACCACAGTGTCTTAAAGCCTTAAAAATATTGCACACCAAATTTGGAAGCTTTAACCCTTAAAATAACGGAACCGGAGCCGTTTTAAGCTTTAACCCCTTTACAGTCCCTGGTATCTGCTTTGCTGAGACCCAACCAAACCCAAAGGGGAATACGATACCAAATGACGCCTTCAGAAAGTCTTTTCTAAGTATCAGAGCTCCTCTCACATGCGACTGCATGCCATGCCTCTCAAAAACAAGTGCGCCACACCGGCGCGAAAATGAGACTCTGCTTATGCTTTGGGAAAGCCCCTAAGAAATAAGGTGTCTAATACAGTGCCTGCCGATATTATTATATCAAAATACCCAGATAAAATGATTCCTCAAGGCTAAATATGTGCTAATAATGAATCGATTTAGCCCAGAAAAGTCTACAGTCTAAATAAGCCCTTGTAAAGCCCTTATTTACGATCGTAATAAATATGGCTTACCGGATCCCATAGGGAAAATGACAGCTTCCAGCATTACATCGTCTTGTTAGAATGTGTCATACCTCAAGCAGCAAGAGACTGCACACTGTTCCCCCAACTGAAGTTAATTGCTCTCAACAGTCCTGTGTGGAACAGCCATGGATTTTAGTTACGGTTGCTAAAATCATTTTCCTCATACAAACAGAAATCTTCATCTCTTTTCTGTTTCTGAGTAAATAGTACATACCAGCACTATTTCAAAATAACAAACTCTTGATTGAATAATAAAAAACTACAGTTAAACACTAAAAAACTCTAAGCCATCTCCGTGGAGATGTTGCCTGTACAACGGCAAAGAGAATGACTGGGGTAGGCGGAGCCTGGGGGGGATCATGTGACCGGCTTTGCTGGGCTCTTTGCCATTTCCTGTTGGGGAAGAGAATATCCCACAAGTAAGGATGACGCCGTGGACCGGACACACCTATGTTGGAGAAATTAAAAATTCTGACACTTCTCTGCTATCCTCCTGGGACGAAAGGCAAAAAATGACTGGGGGATGAGGGGAGTGGGAGGAGTATTTAAGCCTTTGGCTGGGGTGTTTTTGCCTCCTCCTGGTGGCCAGGTTCTTATTTCCCAAAAGCAATGAATGCAGCTTTGGACTCTTTCCATTTAAGAAGAAAATAATATGAAAAGTTATTATTCTAAAAATGAAAAACGGTATTTAAATTGATCGGACTAGTGATTTAAAACAAATATATATATATATATATATATACACACACACACATATATACACACACACACACACATATATATATATATATATATATATATATATATATATATAGTCCGTTATAATATCTGAATGATGGCTCCAATTCTATGTGAAAATATGTGCTGCCTTCATACAAATGAATAATTAATAAAGACGCATTTTCTTCTCGGGGCTCAGACATTCATTAGAATAACTCTGATTTGAAGGAGATATTAATAGTGCCAGCTGAAATGTAACCCTTTGGCTGCCAGGTCTGACGGCAATGCACTGTGCGGTGTGCTGCAGCCCCTCTTTGGCAGTTAAGGGGTTGAGGCTATCATTACAAAGTTGATATTTCTGAAAGATTAAAGCATTTTGCTTGTCCTATTCAGGTCAGTTCTGTAATTCCTTCTCCTAGATGAACAGAATTCTAAGCAGTGAATGCGTGTTTAATATGCAGTGATTGTTTAATAATTGATGTTTAACAGATTTGTCAGGTAACTACTGCTCTGCTTTAGCGTAATTATCCATCACAGCAATTATCCCAGATGTTTCTTATTATTATCCTTCATCATGTGTTGCATGAGCTCCTTTTCCCATAAGAATCACTTTAAATACCATTTGATGGTCTAAATTCCTGAAGGGGACACTGTACCAAAACTGTCATACATATGAAAGTGCAACATATAGACATGTTTGTTTGTTTTGCAATAAAAGAGATGAATTTAAAGCTTTTTAAATTGAATCTAATAAATCTGTATAAGGCTCAATGGCTAATGGGCATTTTCTGTTAAATCTCTGCAGTATAAAGGAATAAGGAAGCGCTAAAAGCTAAAGTGTGGTCCTGTATACAAATATATAGTGATTAAAAACTAATTTAATATATACAATAATGTAATACTGACAATATACAGAAATTGATTAAAATAAAACAATTAAACCAATTTGCGCCAATATGGAATATAGTGCTGCGCTTCCTTATTCCTATACACAGCATAAATTCATTTGGGACTAGGTTAAGAGATCCTATATAGTAGGAAGCTTATGTGCAACATTTGGCGCTTAATACTTCTCCTCATAGATTTCCTGTTAAATAATTTCATTATTTTGCCCCCTTTTTCTGTAATTAAAAAAATAAATACATTAGCATATTGCTCTCTGCCTAATCTTTGCTTTTAATATATCATTTCCCTTTAATGCTCATTTATTAATGGGAAGTTCTAAATAATCCCCCCTGAGCATCAGTAGGAAGTATCTATAAACCAGTCTGCTCTATAGGAATATAATGATACTGGTATATTAGTTTAAATTCATATTGCTACAGATTTTTTTATAATTTTGTTAAAGGGACACTGAATCCAATTTTTTTTCTTTCATGATTCAAATAGAGCATGCAATTTTAAGCAACTTTTTAATTTACTCCTATTATAATTTTTTCTTTGTTCTCTTGCTATCTTTATTTGAAAAAAAGAAGGCATCTAAGCTCTTGTTTTGGTTCAGTCCTCTGGACAGCACTTGTTTATTGGTGGGTGAATTTATGGTTCAGGGTCCCTTTAAGGCAAAATGCCTACATGTTTCAATGATGCACTTTTTTTATTTGGATGCACAGAAAATATGTGTGTCCCTTTAAATTTGACATGCCCTGTTGAATTTAAAGTTATGTGCGCAATTGCATGTCAGAGGAGACTACCCTAGTAAGTATTCAAATAATTTTTTAAATTATACATTCAGCCTCACAGGCCCTAATTCTCTTCCCTAAGTGAGGCCATTTCTAGGAAACAATGTAACTAAACCTCACCACGCAAACCAAAAAACAGGCGAGAAGCACTAAAGATGCGAGATGAGACCGATCTGGAGCTGCAGCCGATATCCAAGAATTCATTACATACTGCATATACACTGTGTAACTTGCAGACATGGCTCTGCGCTTCAGGCAGCATGATAAAGCTGTATGCTCTGAATCTACTGTTTATCTTCTATAGAGCTGATCTTGAGGCAAAAGGGCTGTAGAATAAAGGGTGTGCTGAAACACAAACTATCTCAGCTCAGTTAAATCAGATTTCTAGCTAGGGTTGCCACCTTATGCCCAGCCGATTCCTGGACATTTTTTAAATGGGCGTGGTTTGGGAGTGGCTTCACACACCCTCAATAAAATATAATATTTTTCCTTTTTTTGTCTGCCATTAAAGGGTGTTATAGTGGTTTAATTTAATACACAACACAATCTGATTTTTTTTTTGTAGGCATAAAAAAACGATTAAGTAGTTTATTTAGGGGTGTATATACTGTATGTGTATATATATATATATATATATATATATATATATATATATACAGTGGATATAAAAAGTCTACACACCCCTGTTAAAATGTCAGGTTTCTGTGATGTAAAAAATGAGACAAAGATAAATCATATCAGAACTTTTTCCACCTTTAATGTGACCTATAAACTGTACAACTCAATTGAAAAACAAACTGAAATCTTTTAGGTAAAGAGAAGTAAAAATAAAAAACTAAAATAATATGGTTGCATAAGTGTGAACACCCTTTTATAACTGGGGATGTAGCTGTGTTCAGAATTAAGCAATCACATTCAAAATCATGTTAAATAGGAGTCAGTACACACCTGTCATCATGTAAAATGCCTCTGATTAACCCCAAATAAAGTTCAGCTGTTCTAGTAGGTCTTTCCTGACATTTTGTTAGTCCCATCCTACAGCAAAAGCCATTGTCCGCAGAGAGCTTCTAAAGCATCAGAGGGATCTCATTGTTAAAAGGTATCAGTCAGGAGAAGGGTACAAAAGAATTTCCAAGGCATTAGATATACCATGGAACACAGTGAAGACAGTCATCAGCAAGTGAAGAAAATATGGTGCAACAGTGACATTACCAAGAACTGGATGTCCCTCTAAAATTGATGAAAAGACGAGAAGAAAACTGGTCTGGGAGGCTGCCAAGAGGCCTACACCAACATTAAAGGAGCTGCAGGAATATCTGGCAAGTACTGGCTGTGTGGTACATGTGACAACAATTGCCCATATTCTTCATATGTCTGGGCTATGGGGTAGAGTGGCAAGACGGAAGCCTTTTCTTACAAAAAAAAACATCCAAGCCCGGCTAAATTTTGCAAAAACACATCTGAAGTTTCTCAAAAGCATGTTGCAAAAGGTGTTCTGGTCTGATGAAACCAAAGTTGAACTTTTTGGCCATAATTCCAAAAGATATGTTTGGCGCAAAAACACTGCATATCACCAAAAGAACACCATGCCCACAGTGAAGCATGGTGGTGTCAGCATCATGCTTTGGGGCTGTTTTTCTTCAGCTGGAACTGGTGCCTTATTCAAGGTAGAGGGGATAATGAACTGTTCCAAATACCAGACAATATTGGCACAAAACCTTCAGGCTTCTGCTAGAAAGCTGAACATGAAGAGGAACTTCATCTTTCAGCATGACAACGACCCAAAGCATACATCCAAATCAACAAAGGAATGGCTTCACCAGAAGAAAATTAAAGTTTTAGGATGGCCCAGCCAGAGCCCAGACCTGAATCCAATTCAAAATCTGTGGGGTGATCTGAAGAGGGTTGTGCACAGGAGATGCCCTCGCATTCTGACAGATTTAGAGTGTTTTTGCAAAGAAGAGTGGGCAAATCTTGCCAAGTCAAGATGTGCCATGATGAAAAACTCATACTCAAAAAGACTGAGTGCTGTAATAAAATCAAAAGGTGCTTCAATAAAGTATTAGTTTAAGGGTGTTCACACTTATGCAACCATATTATTTTAGTTTTTTATTTTTATTTCCCTTTACCTAAAAGATTTCAGTTTGTTTTTCAATTGAGTTGTACAGTTTATAGGTCACATTAAAGGTGGAAAAAGTTCTGAAATGATTTATCTTTGTTTCATTTTTTTACATCACAGAAACCTGACATTTTAACAGGGGTGTGTAGACTTTTTATATCCACTGTATATATATGTGTGTGTGTATAGGTGTGTGTGTGAGTGATGTGCAGTCACTAGAGGCAGGTGAGGCAGTGCTTCACCTCTCATATGGGCAAAAATATATTTTTTTTTATTGGCTTTAAAAAAAAATTGCACATTTTTTTTCCCCCAGCATTTTTTTTTTTCACAGCTACATGTTGTGCAATGGAGAGGCACAAGCAGGTCTGCCCACCATTACACAATATGCTGCGCCACCTACTGGATGAAAGTGGTTAAGAT